>NC_039273.1:9220714-9420714 GCF_003368295.1 Carassius auratus | reverse complement strand
TATAGTTAATACACTAGACATCATTTTAAGAAGTAAATCATATAAAAGCTACAAAGGGCACTAAGAAATGTCTCCCTAAAATTTAACAGTGTGTTATTCTTTTATTCTTCTTCTTCTTTTTTAAATTAGATTTATGGATTTTTCCAATGACTCCATTTCTAATAAATTTTATTTTGGTATGCACTTTGCTATTTTTAGTTTATGAATGTAATATGCCATGCAAGATGTTAAAGTTTATGGCATACTCAAACATCTTGCTTATATAAAAGCATATAACATCTTTCAGAGAACTTAACATGTAGTCATGAGAGTCTTCAGGAGTCCGCTCTGCTATAATTCCCTATTTTTGTTTCTTCATGCTTATTGGTTGTCCCAACATATTTTTTGAAAACGTTTTTTAAATATTACAGTAAAGCAATGTAACTATGCATACTGTCAAACTAATGAGTGTGTGTGTGTGTGTGTTTAAAGAATATAATTTTAATCGAGCCCTTTTCTTAATTTGATGTCAGGGCAGTTGTGCAAGCTTGACATATTTAACTTTTGAATGACACTACAGTTAACATCCAAAATGCTCCAAAATGCCATTTGCAATCCACTCAATTCATCAGTTGCTTAATGACCTGCTGTCTATTCTGTTAGTTCTCATTTACCCCTCTATCTTTAAAAGCACAAGTGTGAAATTTAGCTGGCTCATCATCAGCATGTTTAACACCATCTGTGCATATACTTGTGTATTCGTGCACTTTGATGAAGTTTTCTGAACCCTTAAGGGTGTTGGAAGGAGAGAAATCTACATCTTGTCTGTCTTCTCTAATTGGTTAGGACTGTCCTGGTTCCATTTGTTTCGAGATTTACATGGACGACCGGCTTAGGAGGTTACCGAGCATCTTGGAAATGCTCTCAACTTAAACCTCTTTAATGGGCCTTCCATTCTTCGGTCAACAAGACTTCTGCAAAGTTGTGATTGGATTGTAGAGTGTTATTAAGGTTTTCACCTCATAATAGCAGTAATTTATCCTCTAATATTATTCAATTGAGGCCGGAATGACAGAAACTCTCATTGGTTGAATGAATGGATACACCATTAGCTCACTGAAGTGTCCCATGTGGTCCGGCATGCCAAAATGAATTAGGTTTAATATCTTATCCTCACTAGAGACATTAGGATACTGTACCACGAAGGAATGACACCACTTTTAACTTCCTGTCAGAGATATATACTCCATCTGCATTTCAAGTCACACTCAAATTCAAGAAAAGATAAAAAATTATTCAGGCTGTCTTTATTTAGTGTGTCCTGTTTGTGTTCTCTCAACCTTTGGGGTCCTGCTGCTTGAAAACACACAGCCAAGAGGTGGCACTCCACCCTTATCAGAGGGTCTCAGAGAAACTACAGGACTGTAACGAACTGTGTCCCTCACATACCAATTCTGTTCAATAATGTTGAAGAAGCAAGCTTTCTGCAGATTTCCTATCTGTGCATCAGGATCCATTTCTCGAACGCACCGCTGAGCACCTGCCGGACCTGCTGTCCTTACGGAACACCCAAACCCTTGAGCTTCTGACATGAGCGAACATCCAGGTGGTAACCTCACACTCGACTCAGCACTGTCACGCCGCATATAATCTATTTAGAGTAAAGGTTAAAGGCAAGGACACAACGGGCGTTGGCTGGTGTATCCTCATTAGAAGAGTAACACCAAATCAATCCTTTGTTCTCCCTCCACACATGCAATAAAATTCTCTCGCACGGAGCCCGGAGGCTCAAGGGGCCCGTACTGTTGATTGCTTATTTTACCTAGGTTCCAGCTGGGGTTGTGCGCCATGCTGGCACGCTGCACGGCAGACTCAATAAGCTGCTGCCCCGTGGAAACTCTGCCAATCACTCGACTGCCTTTGATCCTATCCGGCACTCATGCCATTCCTCTGCATGCCACTGTGCACATGAAAAGATGTTGGCTTTCACATATCTGCAGGTGCCTATCGCCTACATGCAGTCTCTGTGACTAAGTATTATTGGGACGTGGTGTTAGTAAAAAACAAGGTCAAAGGAAATAATTGCTCTTACGTTGGTGCCGCGTTTAGAAAGTCTACTGTTGTTTACCTCAAGGTTGTCTTACAAACTGGGAGCACTATGGTCAGTTGTAACCCAAGGAAATTAAAATTATGCGTGAAGCATGTAAAAAGTCGCTCGGAAATTAATTGGGCTCAAGCTTGAAGAATCATTATTGTTGAAGAGTAACTGTTCTAGATAATTTAAATTGGGTGCTTATGTATCTCCCCATCGATTTTACTGCATCACAAATCTGAGCACGGCGAGTGAAGCAATGCAATTGTTCTGCTGGAGTCATGGTGGAGTAGGGGAACTTTTCTGAAAATATCAGGTAATAAATTCAGCGAGCACTGATATCGATGGATGGGGGTTTCAATGTTATAGACAAAACTCAAAACAGCAAATTATTCGGTGTCTAAGTGATTCATTTTGTGGCAGGCCACTAATATCAATGCCAATAACTTACTCTTAGTGTATTGAAGTAAAGTTGCATGCTGGGACTGCGTTGGTGAACATGAACTCTATATTATGTGGATAACTTCTATGTTTGATGACTTCTTTGAACAGACTAGCAATTATATAAGGATATCGAAAATCCTGATCAGTGATCTAATGGTATACGTTTTAGAAATTTACTATAGAACCTATTGTAATGTAGCTGTGTGGTATTAAGAAGATTTCTACATCCTCACAAAATCAAATGGAGCAGTGAACACATATCATGAGTGAAATTTGATTTACAGTTTAGTCCAGTAATGAGATGTCTCTGTGAATTCTTCTTTCTGTTCAGTGTTATAATTGGCTGAAGGGTGTAGTGATCAATTTTGTTTTCACTGGGAATTTATAAATTCCAACTCTATTCGTGACTTACTAGCCTATATGACAGTGTCCCAACCTTTCATGTAAATCAGCGCTTTTGTCCAGCCTTGACTGAAATGAGGGATAGGATATTTTGCTTGATTCATTTATGAAGTGTCTCACTAGCGCCACCTACCGTGAAATCTGATTGGCCAAAATATAACACTACATTAAACATCAAATTGTAGGTTGACTGTGTCTGTGTGTGATCGCACAAAATTTTTGCATTAAATTTTGACAGATAAATTACTTATAATAATTTTGATGAACAAATCCTGTTCAAATGCGAAGTATATGTATTATATTATATGCTTAATTTTGATTAATTTGTAAACTGACTACAGTGTTTGAACAAAGAAATCCTCTTAACTTACAGTGTTATTGTGAAGTTACTATTTTACATTTCTGTGCTTTGGATGGATTGCATTCTGAGACAGAGATAAATGTGTTATGATTTATTCTGTATCTTTGTAGGAAAATGGAAATGTATGTTTTTGAAATGGCGATGATATCTGAATCCATCCCCCTGTGCTCTAAGGAGATATGAGATATATTTCAGCGCTCAAATGAATTGTTTGATGAAGAATGCATTTGTGAACTGATGAAATTTACTGAAGATGTACACATATTGCTCAAAGGCAAATGGGTTTAGTATTGAAGATCACTGGTGACTGAGAGAGCAAGATTTTTATTAAAACTCGAGCTGACGACATATAACCATAAACCCTGAGGCGCACATAGAGGATATTACCGATATTCGTGGTTCGATTACATAAAAACAGTTTAAATGATCTATTTGAACTGAACTGGGGATATTTCTTTTTTTTGCTCTGAGGGAAATAGCTTGTTATTACGAATAAGCACTTGACCAACCTTAGATGCCAGTGGTTTGAAGAAAAAAATATGCCTCAATAGAGATGGTTTTGGTGGGTGGGGGCTGTTCAAAACATGAAAACTAATGGCTGTGTAATTCCTGGTTCCTGAAATTGGCTGACATGGGCGGCCCATCTGGTACAAGTGTGTTCTAAACAAATTGTTTGCCAATTAGTGTTTGCAAGTATCTGAAAGTAATTACTGAGCCTGAATTGTTGAATGGTAATTAACAGAATTCCATCAGTTCATCCAAATGCCAGTACTGTTATGGCCAAAAGTTTTGAAAGTGACATAAAACTTGTGTTTTGCAAAGTTTGCTGCTTAAACTGTTCACATTGTTTCTAGGTTATTGTGTAGAGTGATCAGATGCATGTTAACTATTTGCTAAAAGCTTCATTGGCCAAAAAAGGAACTTAGTTAATCCAAATGATTTATAACATCTTTTAAAAATCATTTATTATGTCTGTCCTCTGTAATTTGTAATTATTTCTCTAGCCATCTGAACAGATAATTGTTTTGCCCCAATGATTGATTGTGATAAGGACCCATATAGCTATTTTTTGTGTCCCTCCCCCAAAGGAAATCTGAATTATTTTTTCTTGTATTTTTGTATTTTTTGGTATTGTTTTAAACAATATTATATAGGTGCAGTTATTTGCACTCCATTGCATACTGAACAAGCAAAAGACACACAAGAGACTTCATAATTTAAAATATGTTTTTACAATACTAGGGCCCTCTGCAATGTTATTAATTTATTTCTCATTTAGTCATTTATCCTATATTGTGTTTTATTTTTTTCTGGATTTATGATTTAATACAAATGTATTATCAAAAAACAGTGGTAATCAAATACAGCCATAAAACATCAGCAATTTAATTTAGAATATATCTTTTAAAATGTCATTAATTTTCAAAGTGCTGCACAGCAGAACTTTACTGTTAAAATTAAAACCTGAAAAAAGTGTAATATTATTCTTAAAATAATATTTATAATATTAATAATCAGTGACCTTTGGAATTGTGTGAAACTCTCTTCTCAAAATGTTGTGCTTTGGAGTAATTGATATGAGGTTTAGAAATGTAATTTTTAACCTGGTATACATGGAAAGGTCAAATGCACACATTTAGCTAGTTATTATGCATACCGTATACATCTGCTATTACCATCCTTCTGTACATTCTAGCTGTATGTTAGACTCTGAAAATCAATACATGGCAGGCTCATACCAATACTGCGCTTTTTATCTAGACTAACTTCAATCTGATACTGACTTCGAGGCTTTTCCAGAGGTCAGGATGAGAGGAAAGTAGAGTCCTTCCCAGCTGCAGATCAATGCATTTATTCATGAACGGAGTGAAAACAACTGATTTGATAACTCGCCTACTAACAGTTCCAGATGCTAACTGAAAGCAGAGCTATTAGTATAAGAGGGTCATAGCAGAAGTCAAGTACCATTATTCTGCACAGTTCTTTTTTTTGGACAGCTGATGGAGGAGAAACATAGTCGCTAATAAACACATTGTTTTAGCTATGTCATGTACTTAATGAGTCTACCAGGGGTGAAATCCCATAGGCTTACTGTAAACATTTGTTTTGATGAAACAACAGAGACAAGGCTATGGAGATCCAATGAGCAACATAAAATGTCTTTAAGAAACATGAAAGTTCTGCTGCCGGTTGTCAAAACAGTGCATGACACAATCCCTCATGGCCTAGTGCACAGTTGAGTGGTAGAGAAGTAATGGCTTATGTCAGCTTAAACACTTATTGTGTTGAGCGGAAGACTGCAGTCAGCCTGACTTGGCAGTCTCAGATAGATCCTCTTTTATCCCTGGAAAAAGGCTCGCCAAGAATTAATTTTCTGCCCAAAGTTGACTGCTGACTGAAAATGGAGGCCTTGCTAGAGGAGCAGTCATGCTTGACATTTAGCATGGTAAACCATTGACCCGCCTCTTGAAAAGCTCCCATCATGAAGCTTCAGTGTACTAGATGCTCGCAAACCACCTAACTCCATTTTAGAAGACGGCATCTGATTTCCGTTAAAGCTCCTCCAAAGTCTGTTTAGAAGTGCTGACTCAAAATAAAGTTTTCCACATACTGGTGCTCGTTAGATGTTCATATGCAAAACTACATATTTGACAATGCACTTTTCATCTATAGAAAAACCTTAATTATTAGGGCCCTCCAGACCCCGTTCTGACATGCTTCTTAGGAAGCATAATTGTGTTCAGAAAAAAGAGTGCAAACTGAATTCAACAGAGTGCAGCCCCTTGCAGTACATTTTAATCCTACAAAACCAATTCACTGTTTTTTTTTGTTTTTTTTTTTAATAACATTTACAATTAAAGCTGTAACAGTGGCAATGCTACATAAGGGTGGCAATGGCCCACTTAGATTGATGGCTGGTCTATTCAATGTATTTATGTAAAAAAAATAAAAAAAAAAATAAAAAAATTGGCCAGCTAATTTGGACATGCAAGTACAGCTCCTATCTCTTTGAATGGGGAAACATCGAATTTTCCATAACTTTTCACTAAGTTTACAAATTAAATTTCATATTTGAAATCACCAATAAAATCTGACAACTGTCTCAAAAATTTTGCAGCTGGAGCTTCTAATAACAGCTGTACTGTACTGTAGCTATTGGCTTTTTTATACAGAAGGTTGGACTATGGCTGGACTAATTCTTCAAGTGACAATAGAAACCTTTGCATCATTGTCATTGCGACACAATTGGATCCCGGGAATCCTACAGCTTTAGTAAAGCAGTATGTAATGTCACTCTAAAGCCCCTTTCACAATGCATGTTGGACCCGGAACATTGCCGGTTAGCCTTCTGTAGCACTTTTCACACTGCGATTCCGGAAAATGCATGGGTAATGTGTCCCGACAATTGTTCCCGGGTCACTAGATTTTGCACTTTCACACCGCCAGCGATTACCAGGGAATATGTGTGTGCGTTCACACACAACCCGTAAAGGTCATGTAAAGACACGTGACATCAGGATGTTACGTGTAATGTACGAGTCAAAAATGCTAGGCACGTTAACTTTCACTTAAGCTGGCGAATGATCTCAGCGTAAGCATGGAAAGTGAGGAACTAACTGATCTCTGCTTCATTACAGTTTGCACTTTTTTTTTTTTGTCGCGAACGTTGATCTGCCTTCAAAACTCCTGGTAAATGAGTATAGTGATAATGTGCGTCATCACTACGACACACCCTTTATGGCATTAGTTCTGACTTTTGTTCACACAGAGCTCATTCCGGGACTGAACTCGGCAATGTTACTAGGTCCCCAACCCGGGATCAATCCCGGAATCAATCCCGGGACGTGTTTTCATGTTATTTGTTGACTATAGGCTATATACTCCATTAATAATCAGAATACAGATATTAAGAGAATATGAAATCCAGATAAGACTCCGCAACCCTTTACAAAGTAAAAGGTCAAACATCCGTAAGATATTCTAGGAGCTCGTAAACAAGCAGTCCATCAATGTCAAACTTTTTCCACCATAGAAGGGGCATGAACTTGAGCCTGCAGCATTTGATTAGCCTCCTTACCTCTCCTTGTCATCCTCCACTTTGTCAAAACCAGCAGTTGTAACGGGAAGGCTCTGGGCTTTTCAGGCTGACTAGGTGACTAGTGAACCCAGTCTGAAGAGTCCATCAGCCGTCATAACTTTGGTTCATCTGCAGGCTTTTGGTCTCAGAGAGACAGTGACAGTTATGCAGGCTGATTTTTGTTCCCCTAGAACCAAATAAATCATGTCCAACCTTTGACTGGCTGGACTAGCAGAAAGGGCACAACAAAACAGGTCACGATTACAAGTCAACACCCTGCTAAACCTTATGTCAGTTGTCAGGTTGGGAACCTCTGCTACTGCTTTATCACACAGAAATACTGTTGACATTGCAGCTACAAATTAATTTCTTCTTCCAAACATTTGGAAACAATGGCAGACAGTGATATAAATAGAAAGACAATGTGTTCACTCATGCAGTGGAACGAATGAGGTACAACAAAGCCATTTTTTTGCACAATTTTTCCAGGCATGTCTGTGAGGTTCATTCATCACATTTCTCAATTTCATTTATCTTACTTCCCAATTTTCTTCGCAGCTATTTTACAGTCACACAAAATACATCATTTCAAATATATAGGGGATGGTTGCATAACATAGAAATTATATTCATCCCTGTTCCTAATGGGAGATATACAAGGTCATGTGAATATGAAGTTTTGCCTTTTTTTATTACTTATTTAGAAAAAGTATCTCGCAAAAGTTACACCTATGCATTTATACTCGCGTGCATTGGTTCATTCATTATTTTTTTTCATTTTCCCCCAACAACACTAGTTTACTTGCAATAACATGCATTATACAGTGCTGCCTCAAATAAATAATTACCTTTCACATTTCATTATTGTCAGCAGGAAAATAAACAATTTTGAAAAAACATTACAATAATAAGTAATGTCTTCTTTGATTATTTCTGTTTTACTGAAGAAATACTGATTGTTAAATTTACAAGTAAATAGTCATGGACTTTTGAGCAGGTTATTATTTTATCTTGATTTTGCCATAGAGAATACAGTTAACAGTAGGTACAACGATAACGATTTAAGACAAGTAGGCTTGGAAAACAGGCATGCTTTTTCAGCTGTATCTGTATCAAGAATTTTAACAGCATAATTGATGCTTATGAAGGATTTTGAAGGGAGAACACTACTGCCAGCCATATTATGGGGTCGCTCCAAACAGAAGTGCTAAAGAAGTACTTCAAAAGTTTTAGAAGGGCTCAGCTGATGGACAGTTTGCTCTCAATATAAGATTCTTTGTGCTGCAGAAACTCTCACTCTGACCTGATAGTTTTAAATCTGCTCAAAGTTTGCCAAGCGTAACATAAATTAAACCATCTGCACCTGCAAACGTGCTCTGCTTCTGTGAACTAAACACTTTGAAATTCCTTGCTCGCACATTCTTTTAGAAAAGTCTATTAGGAACTTTTTAAAAGTTTTCCAGTAACCTCTTTTTTTGTAATTGATTATAAGTGATATTACACTGCAAAGTTGTTGTACAGTATAATAAATGAGCTTAAAGAGGGAAAATTGCATTAAATAGTGTATAAAGTGATGTTTGATTTAGTTATTGAACATTTGCTGTGAACTACATGTCTAAGCTTTGTAATTGTCTTATACAGTAGTTGAACAGCATGAAACATTTAGAAAACAAACAAACAAACAAACCTTTTTGGTTTGGATTTGCAAATTGTCAATTGATGAGGCTTTTAGGTGTATCTTTTAAATATGATGTAATATTTAACACCATTACAAATTTGTTTAATCACTTTTGAGACAAGGGAATAATCTTGCATGTACAGTATATGTGAAATAATATTTTTTAGTCTATCACTCACCCACCTACATACTCCCTGGTTAGACCCTCTGTTACCATAGTAACAAAGAACATATAAACTTGTGGGACTGTATTTAATTCTCAGGTTTATAAATAACGAACCATGTTAATGACCCTTCAGTAGAATTTCCATTATGTCAAAATGAAGCAACAAATAAAGGCTTCTTAAAAGGAAATTGCTGTAAGCACCTGATCTGAGAACAGTTGTTTCATAGAATCATTAATTCTTCCCACTTAAAATGAAGGGCAACAGGGAACGTAACTCTCACATTTATATATAATATATATATATATATATATATATATATATATATATATATATATATATATATATATATATATATATATATATATATATCTGTGGAACTTATGATGCTTGCATAAACATGGAAAGAATAGTTAATACCAAATCAGGATATTAGAAAGACTTCTGAAGGACTGTGTGACACTGAGACTGGAGTATTCAGTTGAACTGTAATATTTCACAATATTAGAGATTTTCACAGTATTTGTTGATCAAATAAATCTATAAAAATATTGCAAAAACCTTATCGACCCCAAATGGTTTGAATGGTTGTGTGTGTGTCTCTGCAATTGCATTCAGTTATTGAAAGTAACTGTGCAGCTCTTCGTATTTACTTATATACTCTAACACTTTGCCCTGCTGTCACTTTGTCATTTATCATCTCCAATACTTTACATTAAAATGGAAGATGACACACAGTAAGGTACCACAGCAAAAAAAAAAAAAAAACTAAGTAATTATGAGTCTGATGTAATGACACTTGAACTGTCAAAATGCAAGGGAAACACAATAGTTAATTCATGCCATTGTTCGTTCAGTCATCTATTTCCCCAAAACAGTGCTAGTACTGCCTCTGCCTGCCATCTGCTCATCACAATTCCAACATTCCGGCTACTTCATTACGCTTGGACTGAGATTAGCAAGTGACACCAGATTGTTCTACCATGAATAAAACATCAATAACATTCTTGTCCAATAGATTTCCCGTGTTCATCTGCGCGGAAATTGAGATCGCCTCATTTTTCCACAAGAGAGTACTGTATGTCCTCCTGTACCGCGGCTCAATATTATCACTTCCTTTGAAAAAACTGCATTCCTTTAAGACGACTTGTAGGGTTGCCCTCACTGTGCCGGAGTTCTGAATAATTCAGTCAGGCCACGAGGACACCTGCTGTCCCATCAGCACAGCTGGGGCCCCGACTGCTCTCCACAGCTGCCCGGACACATGCCTGCACTAATTGCAGTTTGGGGCAAGAAAGAGTTTTATTTTCCTCAATAAATAAATAAATAAATAAATAATATCTGAGGGACAAGTCCCACTGCATTGCTGTAGAGCGAGATTTTCTTTGTATTGATCTGAGTGGCTGAATCAATTAATCAGGTTCTCATCTTCTGGACTGATGCAGCTTAGAGAACATGAGAACCCAAAGGCCATGTACAGTATGATTTATTTGTGCTTGGAAAAAGAATGAAAGCGAAACAAGCATGACCTTGACTTGATCTTCTCTTTTTTGCAGACCTGAATGGAAATTTGTATTGTGTTAAGTCAGAGGAAACCTGCTGTTACTTTTAAGCACTGATTTTCCAAAGCTGCAAACAAACTTTTGTTCAAATGAGTCATTCTAATAAACAAGTCCTTTTTTTTTCCTTAAGCAAAACTATCTGTAAAGCCTTTAATATAACTCTGCAGTGTTGCTCATAGACTTTATCAGATTGACTGTGCATGTGAAACTGTGCAGATGTATGAATATTTTTATGTCAAACTGAGATGTTATCTTTGAGAAGGGGTTTTCGTGGGAGGAAGTTCTCAACTGATTATTTTGACCGTTCCAGTGCTCTGGACTAGGTGGAAAGCACTTTATTTCTGATGTGTTGTCGGCATACTCCTGATTTTCATCACAACAGTGTGACAACTGCTTCCTCATTGTACCCCCCATCATTCTGAGAGAGAGAGAGAGATGTTCTGCTTTTAAACAGACTTTTTCACTGTTGCAATGGCACCCAGACTGTATGACATACATACTGTAATGAATATTTATGACATAACATATTTTCTAATAGGGGTGTGCAGTCAATGCATATGTCATCGAAATCTGTTGCATTGACAAAATGATTCATATTTGTATTCAGATAAACCAGAAGCGCAACACAACTAAATTATAAGATGTTTTAGATTGTTTATAGTTTTCACAAAGACAATATGTACAATTTGTAAACAGTGCTTAACAAATTTATTACAGACCATCATCCATCACCCAATGTAAGGTCTGTGCCACAGCTGCCCTAAACTGGTGTATTGTGTATTGCATTTGTGTGTGTGTGTTTGTGCGTTTCAATAAAGGTTAATCCACCATGGTATGTATAAGCTGCTAAAATATAATTGTTTGTTATCCGTGAATTTTTTTATTTACTGTTTTTACTGGTTTACAAGAAAGGCAGTATTTTTTTTTAATTCAGATGCCCAATAAAGAGCTTTACATAAAAATTATTTAAAAATAATTATGCAATAATTATAGCATACTCTATGATCATAGCTTATCTAACTGTCTGTCTTTTTATCTAGATAAACAGATATTGTTAATAAAGTTCACACTTCAGTCATAAGGGTTTCGTTGCTTTGTATTTTTTATGACTTTAAAATGTTCATTAGAAATATCACTTAATCCTTGTGCTAAACTTTATAACTATAACCAGTCTATTTGATAATTCAATGTAATTCGTTATTCATTTAAATCATTATTTGTGGCATTACAAATAAGGTATTCAGCTTCAGGAACATGCCGATTCCAAAGCTTGCCATGCCTTATCTTTATATATATATATCAGGTAACATTAACACTAAACTGCATTGTAAAACCACGACATATGGCGACGGGCAGGGTGCCCCAGGTTGGTTTGTGTCTAAAGTTTCTAGTTAGCAAGTTTTATGTTCCCTCTTTTCCCTGTTCAACCAAGGTCTTCATTCCTGAGGTCTGCAGGTGTGTAGCATCCGCAGAGCAGATGTGATTAAAAGGTCTACATGTAAGAAAGCATCTGACCATTCTGTCCTCTCCTGTTCATGTGACCCAGTTCTAACCTCATTTATGTTGGATCCCTATCCGTTTCCTCTTTGCCAGGGCAACTGGGATAGTTATTAAGCTGCATTCATTTAATAATTACTCATAACCTGTGTGGTGTGGTGCTGATGAGTTATAAAAAGGTTTTTCATTTTCAAAGAAACACATTGGTGTGTGGTTTTGGGTTTGGTTTCCTGTCATAACAGATGATTAAATATAAAGTGGCTGCCAATGCCGTTGACAACAACTTGAAATGGGAAATCAAATCAAATCCCAGAGGATCCTTCTATGTCTGTAAATAGGCAGGTTGACGTTCAGCCAACATCAATGAAACAATTAATAGATTAGTTAGGGATGAAATATGGCCTCACAAGAGTGAAAGAAGGAGGATTAAGGTCTTTCCAAGTGGATAGTGACATATCAAGAGTTTGAGACACAGGTCTAGCCCAGACTAATGAGGAATGATTTGGGGGTTAGCCTGAGATATAATTACTGCATCCACCTCTGCTGCTCAATGAGCCTTGGTCCTCTCGGGAACGGCCCATTTCCAGTCAGTAATAGGGAGCGAGGCTGAGGTTGGCTGATCAAATTGCCTGCTCAATGGCAGGTTTTTGCTCTCCTGATTGTCCCAAAAGACCCAAAGAGCTTGACCCATGGATGTGTTTTCTCTCGTTGTTGCCAAATTTAAAATCCAAAGCTCTCCCCAGGCACGCTGTTTGTGCTCCGGCCCTCTTTCCTACGACGTTTGATTTATGTGAAGCCGTTCAAAGACAAGTCCATAATGATGTTCTTGCAAGCACAAAAAATGTGGACTCCAAAGAGTCAGAATAAAAACGCATACATAACTGGTCCGCGATTGTCTCAGTGTGTAGTAACTTGACTAATGTGTTGTGGAAAGAACAAGGGATAACCCAGTTTACCGTGAAACTCACCATCTGGAAGCACGCGTCCCTGGTGTTTGTCTCTAACACGGGGGACAGGCGTTTGAATATGTAGGTGCATTCTGCACTTGACCTGATCCTAGGATGAGAGATATGCTACAGTGCACTTGTTTTGGAAACAAGTGAAAAGAAGCTGGTCAAAATTTCATGAGGAAAGTTTTTGTAACCCGTCACTTTGTGCTAAAATGCTAGATGAGCTTATAAATTGAGTTTAGAACTTATCTGGAGCTTTCATCTACATTTATAAGTTCTGGAAAAGAGAGCATTTTACATTCTGTTTGTCAAGTAATTTAAGTTTCTCTGTGAATAGCCAGGCGTTCTGAGAAAGCTTGTCAAAGGAAAACTATAGTATCGGGCAGATGGTTTACATTGCTAGCGGAAGTTTATCAGTTCAAGATCTTAAATTTATTTTCTTTGCTTTCACAAGTACAGCACAAAAAGCACGCTCCCATTCTCCCATCAACCTTTGTCGAGTTGTCATGACAACATCAGTAGGGGACCTCTGCTTCCATGTCATTGCCTGCAGATCCCTTTGGAATTAAGCTCAGCATCAAAGGTCCACTGGGTTCCGCTTTTACAATACAACTTATTAATCTGCGGACCTAAAAAACAAATTTGTAGGTGTCTGTACTGAATAAAATATTTGGTGATTTACTTAAATTATGTTTTTGATGTTGGCGGTCATCATTTTAAGAAGAAAAAAATCCTTGCCCCACACCATTTTAATTAAGACATGTATTTATTTCATTAAGTTTAAATAGTGTCCTTCAATGTTAAAATGCATATTAGCATTATTATGTAATTGACAATTTACATGGTCAAGGTCAATGACATGGCACTCAGTTTTTTTTTTTTTTTTTTTTTTTTTTTTTTGTCTGTATTAGTGATTTTAATTATACCATTACTGCAATGGACATGTTTTTTATTTATTTATTTATTTACTGAGTTTCAAAAATGTCAGGGCAATATAACTGTCTGATATCATAATAAATAAAAAAATGCATTTATGCATAACATTATTAATTCATTATTTAATTATTATTTAATATTATATAAGTAGGCATATCATTTTTTTGCACAAAAAAAGATACATATTTGTGGGTATTAATTATTAAATACAGTTATATCACTCTTTTTTAAATATATGTATATGTTTTTACAGAACTTATTCATAGCGTATTACTATTTGGAAGTCATGTGGTCCAACCAACATCCAGAAAAAAACAGAAAAAAAAAAAACAGCAAGTGATATAATAGAGAGAGGATCCCTGCAGATTCCTTTCTTTGTCATGGACACACTTATCATAGACCTAAAAACAAATCAATTTGTATACTTTTCATCTCATAAAGAATTGTTGTTCTCCTCAAGTTCCTCTGAACTTCAGAAGATAGTTAATTTTTAAATGATTAAAAATACAAATGGCTTATAAATGTCAGTGTATCTCTGGCGACACTCTTTCCTTGCAGACCACCGCAATTGTCTGTAACCATGCAATTAAATAAAAAAACTGAGAATTAAGAATAAATCTGGTATTGTTTAAATGTCTTCTGTCAATTTTCATTTTCATAATTTGCCGTCGATCCAGTCACAAAACTGGAAAAGGTCATTCTGTAATAAATTGGAAGAAGATGAAAAGGCACTGCTGGCATCACGTGTTGATATCCAGCTCTATTTACACAACACTGCCGAAGATGCTGTAGCAGTGTGGTGTCTTTGTCTATGGATTACGCTGAGCCCAGAGGTGACACGTAAAGGAGACATAAGGGTGAGAATCTTCATCCTGTGCGGATGGCCGTATAGCACCCCGTTGGCTGAGATGAGTATCAGCTGAAAATCTCTACGGTCGAGGAAAGAGCGTGCTCAGAAGCTGCCGTCGCCTAACATTCATCATCCACCACATTCAGTCCAGAAGAAATATGCCTTTGGAGCTGCCATCTTTCATGGGAGTCACTGTGTGAAGCCACCATTTGTTTTGTGGACATAAAGTTCCTTTAATTCTGCTGAAAGAGTCACAGAGCTGGGAGGCCTGGATAAGTACTTCAGCCAGCAGGGTGATTTGCCATTGGCTTATGTCATAAACCACGAAATTTACAAGCAACATATGCTGCAGAAATTAATCTCAGGTTCAGGTATTCAGGGGTTCGTGCTTAAATTAAAACAAACATTGATCTTGTAAGAGGGGGGTAACTTGTTCGACCCGTCCCGAAATGCACAGATGTGATAAATAGCTCAGAGACCAAATATTTGCAGTGGAGCTTCTTCATTTAGGTGAAAGTATCTTTTCACAGCCTATAAGGGCATTCATTTTAAAGACTGCAATTAAAAAGACTGCAATTAAAGAATGTTAATTTAAACCATTTGCTAAATTTCTTGCTATATTGTCACCAAACTGCCTACATAAAAAAAAAAATGGTAGCACTTTATTTTACAGTCCTGTTCCTCATGTACATACTATGTACTTATTATAGTAATTACAATAACTATGTAATAACTAGGTTAGTATGTTAGTATGTATGTACGTTATACACGTACTGTAAAATAAAGTGCAATCAAAAAAAAAATAATAATAAATAAGTCAACATATTTATAAAAAAGCTGTATATTGCAGAACATGTCTAAAAATAGAGCACACATTTATGTTTAATCTTGAATCTTTTTTCCAATATTTAAAGCAAGATGCTGCCCTTTTATCAGAGCACTCATTTGAGGACATGAGAGACTTGGCTGCTTTTACATGGTCTGGTGGAATATTGACAACTCTGAGATAGATTGGTATAATGGTGAAATGATTGATTAGCACCTTGTGGAGGGAAAACCGTGCATGTATTGGAAAGAGAGTGGAGGGATAGAGAGATTTAAACCTGAAGATGAAATTTCTGCACCAGTAGCGTTACCAAACAGAATTGAAAACTTGATGACTGTTTTTAATCTGGCTTCCTGAACACTCGTTCTTTCATTGTTCAGTTAACAGATAGTCCCTCTCAAAAAATAAAAATGTAAATAAAAAATGTAAATGGTGCACTCATTTGTCATTGTAAAGTTTGATGAATGCAGTCATTGAACATTACACATAATCATTCGTCTTCAGACTGGTTACATGTAACTGGAATGCTTTTAAATTTCCAAGACATAATCTGTGACATGATTGCCAGGGAAGCAATATTTTTTTTATAAAATAAAACGTTGGAGATCTCTGATGAGTACGATACAAATGAAGACTGCATCTTTGAAATGTAGTTTATAGTACTTTATGGCAAAGGTAGAAGCATTCCATCAAATTCCTTACATACATGCTGTTCACATATTATTGTAGCCCAGTTTGTGCTGATTAGTGTTACAGTGTTTTCGGCAGCACTTGTGTAGTTTAAAAGTAGACATGTCAAATTTTCTATAGATATCCCTCTCATGTCTCTTCATTGAGTATTCATGGAGTTACAGTTCATTTTAAAGAGCCACAAAGATGGGAACTCAAAAATTACCTGTATTCCAGTGTATGATGGAGCTGTCCATCAGTGTAAACAATGTGCAAAGTAATTAAACCAAAAAGTACACGATTTATAAAGTTATTGGCTTCTAAAGTAAGGAGTCGACTCTGAATCGCTGAAACGAGTCGTTATAGATTTCAAATCTTTTGCCCATCTATATGTACGTCACTAGGAACACTTTGCATAATAATCTCCGCCTACCGTGTTGGGAGAAACGGAACTCTGACCTGCCCCACCCCCCACACAGACGCTCTGGTTGGTGTGATAGCATCATGTCGAGAAGACAGTGTTTTTAATAGTAAAGGCAAGTTTGTTTTATTTTCACTGCCAAAGAATGAAGATCAGAAGAACCAATGGCTAAAATTCATTTTTACCACAATACCAGAGCAGTACAACCAATCCCTTTTGTTGTGTTCACAACATTTCACTGATGACTGCTTTTCTAATCTCGGTGAGTTCAAGGCGGGATTTTCAAAGCATTTGGCCATAAAAGAGGGTTCATTACCAACTTTATTTGGACCAACAAGCATCTCCGAGTCACAACCTGCAAGTATGATTATGAACTTATGTGTTTGTTTTCTCCCGAGCGTCTTATCAGTATTTTGCGCTAGCTCTTTATGTTAAACTTTAGCCATTAATATGTTTAAAAGCAACTGAAAAAGATCAAATGTCAAGGCATCTATCTATCAGTTCTTTCTGGTCCTCGAATCTGATTGGCTTATAAGAATGCATATTAGAGTGATAACAGAACTCCTCCAATCGATGGCCTGTGGCCTCGTGCCTATGACCAAACTTATAGTCAAATCACAGCCATGCCGATATAGGCTACTATATATGTATGTATATGTTTACAGTATATGTGTGTGTGTAGCTCAAATGATTCCCATGACTCAAAATACTGGGTTATTTAATGAAATGATGATGAACAGTACGGTCATCAGTTTGACCGTACTGTGGCCTGATGCACTGTACATCAGACATTTGTGATTGGTTATTTGATTGCTTTAGATTCAATGTCACTATCTGGCCAAAAAGACAGTCCTCAAAATACACCTTAGCATTCAATAATTGTATTAATTTCACTGACAAAATGGTGAATTTACATTGAATTTCAATCACTGTGGTTGTCAGATTTCCTGTAAAGGTCAAAAGTGTATAGACCGTATAGGAGTAAGGAATATATCTTCATAAAATGTATGTATAATGACTTGGTAAGAGTATGAGGGAAAAGCTCCTATATACCTTCAAAAAAGTTAAGCTATTTATTTATTTTTACCTTTGGTGCAGATTATTTTGCCTTATGAAGTATATCAGCAGGATAAAAAGTTAACAGTAAATCTAAAGCAAGACTGCCAAGCCATTTGATATAACAAGATATAAATATATTCAGCTAACCAAAAGGAAACATTTATTGGAACAGAGGGAAGTTTCCAAAAGCAGACCGAGTTTATATCTTACACCTCTTGGGACCTCGTTCTCTTGAGGGGAATGTTTTACAGGCATTAAAACCAAGCACAGATCTCCTGGGATTCCTGCACAGGCAAATATCACTTTGCCTCATCCACATTTTTATATTGCATAAAAAGATGTAAATTTGCACAATGCCCTGATTTCCAAATGCACTTGTGAATGGTCGTATGTTAGAAACTGAGAACAAAATGTATTAAATAAGTAGGCCTCAGAAAAAAAAAAACAAGCTGGTGTTGTCTGAACTACTACTGTTTTTAACAAAATACAGCAAGAAAAAAAAATTAAACACAAAATATAAGCCTCGACTTAGTAATTTGTTATCTTGGTCAGAGATTGCTCTAGTTTTTAGAGAAAAAACAAAAACAAAACTATATGTCAAACTCATATCCGAACAGACGATCATAATAATTAGTTGGACCTTCCTTGACCTTCAGATATAATGCATCTGCTCTACTGCATATGCATTGAAGAGATGGTTTGCCTGTGTTTTCCAGAACTATTATTAGGTTAACCCTTGAGGAAATAACTCATGCATTGAAGTGCGGATGTGTCAGAGCACATATGACACCTTGTTTCTTTTGCAACATCTCTGTGTAATAAAATGTGTTCAGAAACAAAAGCAAAAGTGAGACTATCCGTATAGTGTCTAATATACATAAGTACATGTATATCATTTTATTTATATATGTATATATATTATATTTTCTGGACTGCAGCAATATGTATTAACTTGAAGTTGTTAATACTGTACTATAAACAGATTTTTTTTTTTACACATTATATTTTCAAACTTGATATTATTTACACTATGGATATTGTTAGCTAGACTCATTATCAGTGCTTTACACAGCTTCTCACAACAATTTATATCTTCTGTGGCTGCAGCAAATTAGTGACTTGTGAATTTGTCTCTTTGCAGTCACCTCCTGCTTTCACAGTGTGGCCAGATATGTGCTGTAAGAGTGTCTTTTGGCTGTCGTCCTCATCAGTTTCACCTTCCCTAGAAAAACTGCCCATACATCTGCTAATTATGCACATAAAAGTACTGCATGGAAAACAAGCTCATGCAATGCACATCTCCAACTAATCTAACACATGCACCTGCTCATTTAAGCAGAATCTGTCAGATTAGTTTTACTTTAATAACATATTTCCTCCAAAAAAAAAAAAAAAAAGAACGATAGGAATAAACTTTTTAAAAATGGTTTTTAATGCATATATATATATATATATATATATATATATATATATATATATATATATATATATATATATATATATATATATATATATATATATTGAAACATTATTTGGAAACGCTGCATAAAAGTTTTTTTTTTGTTTTTTTTTGTGCATATTTTTAAACAAAGTCAATGCTGAATTTATCTGATCAAATATACAGTAAAAACAGTTATATTATGAAATATTATTGCTATTTAAAGGAAGTGTTTCCTATTTTAATAAATTTTTAAGTTTAAATGTATCTGTAATGGCAAAGCTGGATTTTAAGTAGCCATTTCTCCAATATGTATTGTCATACAATCCTTCAGAAATCATTCTAATATGCTGATTTGATGCTCAGATATTTTCAGTTTTCATAGTACTCAATTATTAGCAATAGTTCTTACCGTCAATGTTGAAAACAGGTTTTGCTGCTTAATCTTTTATTATTGTTGTTTGTGTTGTTGAAACACTTTTTTTTTTTTTTCCGGATTCATCAACATTTGACAGAAATCGTATGTAACATTATAATGTCTTAACTTTTGATGTCACTTTTGTTGAATTTAATGCATTCTTAATATAAGTATTATTTCTGTAATTCTTCACACTATTACTATGTACTATGTAAATATCTAAGTATTTTCTATTTTTATTTATTTATTTATTTTGGATTCAATGGTGTCTAATATATATTGTGTCCTTGTTTTGTTTTCGAAAACTGAGGGGAAAAAAACATCAAAAAATAACAAAAATATCATGCAAATACACAGTTCTGGCATGACATTCTGATGGTGCAGTCTGATAGGTCTAACTTAATCTGATATAATGACATCATAATCACATGGCACAGCTGATTGTTTCTCTCTTGTATTGGTATCCAATGAGCAGAGCACACTGCTCAGCATTCAAATATATGACTAGAGCTTGCTGTAGCAGTGCAGCTTGCTTCAGAAACCCTCCACCATCCCCAGCTCCACCTGTATAGATTTGCTACGAGGTGATTCAAATATGCTGTTTTGGGTTATTTCATGTACTGTATGTCATATTTGCAGCAGTAACATTTATTACATGCTCACAGTAGCATGTTGTGGGTGAATTGGCAGCAGGTAATCTCGGTACTTACTCTGCCGCAGCAACAGCAGCGTAGCAGATCTATTCCACCAAGACCAAATACATTACCATGCCAATCTCTCCAAGAGTTGTCATGACAGAAATATTTTTCCTGTGTTTTATTCAGCTGGTTTTTGATCATTTGTTTGCTGCATATATAAATGTACTTACTAAGCTGATATTACAATTTAAAAAAATAAATGTTGAAATCATATTTATATGACAGGCAGTGACTGCAGTCGGAGACTAAGGAGACTAATGTTTATTTTGACATCAGGTTTGTCTTTTTAACTGATTCTCAGTGACATATTTGTTTTTAGACTAGCATTGGTAGTAAAAAAGACAACAACAACAACAAAAAAAAAACAGTTTTTTAGCCATGTACGGTAGCAGCATCCACCACCAGTGGCAAGAAATTGATTCCTTCAATCTAACCTGAATTTTGGGATTCTCATTACACCAAATGGGAACAAAAAGAAAAATGAAATGAGACAAGCTGTCAGATATTTTATTTGACTGTCATCTCCTCCCTGTGGTCCTAATCTTGTATAGCACTGTACCAATTACCTTACATGAAGGGAAAGAGAACACTGAAAATGATGGCGGCGTCTTGGAACTTTGGAGGTCTAGGATTGACTGAATTGTTTATTTGTTTTATTTCTGCTGCCTATATTCATCAGCATGTTTATTCATCAGAGTTCATCACCCCATTCAACTATAGATTAATCGACCAGAAGGAAGTATCTTAGAAATGTAAACACATACACAGTTTGTGTACATAAATCAAGCCACTGTATAAGAACAATCACCATGTGCAAAAGAAAAATATCCAATACCCTCTCTCTGCTTACAAGCTCATATGCACCTCAGCCAGATGGCTCATCCATCTTTGAAACAATAGAACTCTCTCAAAGACTGGTGCTCATCCCAGGTGGATAATTGACAGATTGGCGGTCTATAGTAGGTATAAAAAGTCAACATTCTCAAGCTGACAGAATGGTTCTGAGGAGAGAAAATCTATTATTTTGGTCACGATTCAATCTATTGATCTGTCTGTAATGGATGGTAAGCTGCATTAATCAGAAACAAAATATGGTTGATATGTGAATGAGACCGTGAGATGATTGTTATTTACTACATTATATCTTCTCTGACTTGTCCTTTGAAAGAGAATGTGGAGAATTGCCCCAAAGGACAGACCAATTAAAGTGAAAGTTCACATAAAAAAATTACATTGTGACATTTTTTTCAGCCTGATGTTGTTCTAAACCTGAATTAATTTATTCTGTGGAGCACACACACACACACACAACTATTTTTATCAACTGTTTTTGTCAGACAATGAAAGTGAATGGGGTCCAAAACAACATTGGAGTCCACTCCAGTGATGTTCATTGTATAAAGGAAAAAACAGGGATGTATTTAAGATGTTGACAGGTTTGGAATGAAATAAGGGTGAGTAAATTATATAATTTTCGTTTTAGGGTGAAATATGCCATTAAGCAAGCTTCACTTTGCAAAAACCTGACATTTTGATGATAGTTTGTTCTGGTGTAATGTTTTCAGAGAAACTTAAGGAAAGCAATTAGTTTGCTTAGTTTATACCCGTCAGCAAAATGGCCTTTTGTACCTTTCTTTTAGAGCACTGTGCCATATTTATGATACAGTGAAGGATAATTATTATGGCAGTGTGCAGTAATTAGCACATTGCATTCCTTTACATCAAAGAAAGGGTTTCAAAATCATCTTGTTTTTACACATGCATTGTTTAGCTCTCTCGGGGCATTCTTTGCTGAAATAGGATTTAGTAAATGTACATTTGGGAATTTCCACAAACATTTATCTGGTTAGACATTATTGCAGACTTCTAACAGATATACTGAGCCTATAGGGGTCATTTAATAAATTAGGGTTGAAATGAAAACTGCTGAATACTGAATTAATTGCACTGGGATATAAATGGTTCATTTGTATTTATTTTGTCCCTTGTTTACCATCTTGGATTTCAATGTGGAACCCTGTGAGTATTTTTAATTGTTTGTAGTTTATGAAATTGCTTATGTTGTTTTAGTTTCTGTTAATGACAATGTAAACAGTAGCATCAAAAGTACATAGACACTTAAGAAAAATAAATAAAAATAACATATTACATATGGGAATATTGTACAAAGTGGCATGTATTTTAAAGAACAAACTTTAAAAAAAAAAAAATAAGTATTATAATTTATAATACAAATATTGTTCAAAATGTAGATACAATTTTTTAAGTGATTTGAAAAACAATTATAATTAGACCCATTTTTAAGTTTGTAGAAAAGTGTCCAAATATTTTTTTGACCACAGTATACACAGTACACACATACAGTAAACACACATAAATATGTATACATGCAGAACTGTATTCCCTTAGGCTGAGTGAAGTTTTTTACATGACAAAAGCAATGGAAAGTATTTGCCAGTGGAAAAATAGAAATGGTTTAGAGCCAATGCTTCCAAGCCATTAAAGGAGGCACGCTGCAATCTCCCACAATCATCTGTGCTATTTCTCTTGATATTCTATGCTGGCGACGGGTCACAGGAGAGAAAGTGTGTGATAAAGTCTGAAAAGAGATTCTGAAAATATTTATCGGAAAGTGCTTGCATGGTCTGTGCCGTATGATTGCTAGTGAGCTATGGGTATTCAGTCACATCTCTATCAGAAATAACTACTTTTTTAACTTGGATAATTTGGTTGATGTTTTACATCATTTTGAATGTTAAAAAAAAAAACATATTACATTTGGATTAATGGGAAATTAAAATAATAATAACAACAACAACAACAATAATAATAATAATAATAATAATATAATTATATATATATTTTTTTTTCTTTTTTTTTTCAGTACAACACTGTACTTCCTTAAATCAGAGAGAAGAACCCTCTGACATGACCAAAGACACATGGACACATGAAAGTGCATAAATATAATGTAAGCATGAGACCAAGTCTTTTTTATTGCACTTTGTACATGCATAAATTCATTTTTCATGCTCACTGTTCTGACATGAAGGTCCTCATAAATCTCCATAAATCAGAATTTTGAGTATTTGACATAGATTATTATTATTAGTAGTAGTAATAGTAGTAGTAGTATTGTTGTTGTTGTTAGCTATTTAGATCCTCTAACTACCAATTAAATATTTATATGACAAATGAGACATATAACATATTAAAACCCTTAAAGCAAGAACATGATAATCTTACATGCAGGTTACATTTGCCCTAAAAAAAACAAAAAACTAAGGGAGAGCATATTTTTTTTGGGGGGAAAAAATAAATAAATACATTTTCACACCAATCTAATGGAATGCTTTTTATTATTATTTATATCAGCTTAAAGGCAGTATAACAAATGTTACCTTAATGCAACAAACTTTATTTTATTTATATATCTATGCTATATCTTCACAAACTTGAGACATTTTTTACATTGCAGTAATGATAATGGTTAGTGTAATTAATTTTCATGAAAATTATTTTAAACATTCTTCAAAAATGCAATGTACTGCAATATATATAATATAGTATAAATATATCCTGCACATGATCTTGACTGGATTTATGAGGTTTACCCATATATGTGTTTGAGTTTCTATGTTTTTCCACAAAATCATAAATATTCAAGGACTTATTTTGAGAAAAAAAAAAAATCCTGGACATTGTCATGATGAAGGCTTGCTTGTTCTTAAACACCTCAGCAGGGCATAAATCCACACTCCCCAAAGTGCTCATTTAAGAGCTCATAAATTTTAAATTTTCTCTGTCTAAACCGGTTACCACAGGAGTCACGCTGTGTGAGGCAAAACACAATATTATCATGTATTTTTACCCTCTAATTATTCTGACTGTTACGCATATGGTACTAAAAGCTCAAAGTCACATGTATAACAACTGTGCTGAATGCCTTTTAATGTAAAATGCAATGAAATAGTCTCTCAAACTGCACCTTCCACACAAAATAGATATATATAGTGTCATCACGTCCCAAACCACAATAATAGAAGATACATTTCAAGTCATATGTTTGCTATTATGAGCTGCTTGAATGAAAACAACCCTACGTGTGATCTTGTTTTAATCAAAAGCAAGCAGGGCAACAAAAGGAGACGAGAGGAGACAGATTTGCCCAGACCTGAAGTGTCACTGATATCTCTCAACTTGTGCAAATCACCTAATGAAGACAGCTTTTCAAAAGATCTTTTTTTTTCTTTTATATAAATAAAAACTCTCACATAACCTTTCGAAGCAAAGCAAAAAGTGATGTTTTCATCCGGCGCTCGGTGGCGGATTCGAATGTGGAGGATGTAAGGTTGAAGGGTCTGATTCAGTAATGGTAGACCTTTTGCATTAGAAACCAATCCGCAGGACCCTGGTGGAATATTATGCGAAATATTGTCAGTGTATTTTGTCATTCCATGGATTTAAAGTGATCTCCGAACTCATTTGTATGTGCACAACTCAACTTTTGTGCACATACAGTACCATTTTTGCCCCTTCCAGTGCTGATAGGCTAAGGAGAAAGTAGGAGTTGTGGTGGATGCCCTCTTCAATTTTGTCTTTTTTTTTTTTCCCAAAGTGAATTTAGCCCTTTAGTCTCTAGTGAAAGTATCAAAGAACACAGAAAATCTAATCAAAAAGAAGCGGAAGCAGAATGTTTCTTGCCGCTAGAAACACTCATCTGAAGTTGGAGATATAACTGCTAATTTACGTCCTCCTGACAGGAAAAAGTAAGCGCTCTTCAAAGCCAGCCTGGAAGTCTTTGTCTGCTTTAGCATCAACATTCCAGCATGTTTTTTCTCCAAGGGATAAGAAATAATTGGCTGCATTGTGCAAGGTATCAGTGTCAGGTCTGATAAGTGATACAGCGATGATGTACATGAGGACATGAAAGAGACATGGAAGAAGACTCTCTTTTGAACCTTCAATGTGTTTATAAAGTATGCATCCATATTTAATGTCTTGATATGACATATTGCAATAATGTGAGTGAGGAATCTTGTTTTTCAGATGCCTACACCTGCAACTTTTTCCCATGGTGGCTGTCCCTGTTTGCAAGATGTGATTTGTGTGCTTTCCTCTGTTAACGTTTCTATTATGCTAATTAACTGTGGTTTAACACTTTTAGGAAGACTTCAAAGCTCAAGGTACAGAAAGTTCGGTCAAATGAAAGTGGCCGGTTGCAGTATTCCAAACCCTACTGGCCACATTTTATTTTTATTTTTTTTCTGACAAACTCTTCATTTTTCAATTTAACAGGAGGGATCTCAGTCTGAGAACAAGGTAGAGACACGGAGAAAACAACATGCAACGTGGAGAAAAATAAATAAACAGATGAACAAATAAAAAAGAAAGAATTATTTTGAATTGTAAATCTACTTGTAAATGTCTGTTATTTCATATGAACACAGAATTGTTACAGTGATGGCAGATTTGACTTAGTTTTTTAGTCAAAATCGGATGATTAGTAAAAAAAAACTGTAGACATAGCTAAAACTAAATTTGGTGTAGAAACAAATTGCAGTTAAAACTGTTACAAAGAAACATCAAGTAACATTGATTTAAACTTGATATTTTAATATAGAAATACTGAAATAGTAAAACGTTCTTGTAAAATGACCAATAATCATTAATCCAACAACATACATGTTCCAGAGTAGTAACTTAAAAACCCTATAATTACAACAACAAAAAAAAAAAAAAGAAAAGAAAAGAAAAATCTTTTTTTTTATGCCAAAAATAGATTGATTTGTCAAAATGTTATGACCCATACATCACTTGGATTTTATTATACATATAGTATACTGTGTGTATATATATATATATATATATATATATATATATATATATATATATATATATATATATAATAACTGAAGTCACAAAAGTCTTGGGGAAAGGATATAATATGATCAACTCATCTTGAACTAATTTGTTAGAAACAGAAAGTGTAGCCCTGAAACTGAATTCAGACAGAGTAAAAAATAATAATAATAATAATCTCCCTTTCACAGTACAGTGTCAGAGAAGGTATTCAGCATAGATTGTTAATTCAGAATTTCGCAATATATAATGAGGATTTTGGGCATGTTTAAGAGCACAGAGCTCTGTTATTATTATTTTTTTTTTTACAGCATCCTGAAATAGCCTCATACTTACAAACAATATACCCAGCAAGCTCTTGAGCATTTCACAAAAAAAAAAAAGGAGGAATGGGCACTCGGTGTTTTCTGCAGTGACAGCTCAGAGTAGTTTTAATAGGCTGATAAAATGCTGACTTGAGCACACAAAGAAACTGCGATGGTTTCGCAGTGTTAGGCCCTGACTGATGGAAACTGGTCTCTGCCACAGGTTTTATCATCTGATGTGTTTCTCTGCCATTTTTTATTTATTTACGTTTCTGAGAGATAATGAGGAACAGGCTGAACCTACCTTAGCATTACTCCCGCACTGAAACAGATACAAATAAGGTTTTGTCATTGAAAGCTGGAGTAAACACTGGTGACATTTACACTTGCAGGTTATAATTGTGTTTATTAAGATGCTATGTTTAGACTGCTAATTGAAAAATGATTTAAAGTGTCACTCTTTTTCTCTCTTGACCATTATGCTTTGAAACCTGTGATGAATTGAACACCAGAGAGCTTTCGTCTGTAACGATAACTGGATCTAGCTGTTAATTAAGCTGTTTTTCAAACAATTTGATATCCTCAGGAGAGACTGTCAGCAATGCATATCACATTCAGCCATTTGCAGTACCACCAGGACACCAGCATAGCTGTCAATTTACTTCCACCATGATAACTATAATCACGCCATGTGTAGCTATTGTTGAGAACCAATCTTTCTTTCTGTCTCCTTCCACCATCTTCAAAAAGAAATATGATAATCAACCCTTCTACTAGAAGGTAGAAACATTCTTTTATTTAGCTGACTCAAATCCATTTTCCAGCAAAACTTAACTTTTTAACATAACAACACTTTATAATCACGTTTGCTTGTTTAAATTCCGAAACTCAAATGATGCAAACCTGCTTTTGGTCGAGGTCCTTTGAATCCCTGTCTCCCCCCAATAGATTTGTATTAGTATCAACTCATTATATTAAATATATTTTAAAAGAGCATGAAAAATAATTTAAAAAGTCGATTTAAAATATTATATTTCATTAAAGTGTGCTTCAAACGTTTACAAATGCAAATTGATTTTAATTTCTTCTAATAAAATGTATGTAAGCATGCAAATGATTATAGTAGCCTACTAATAAATGGTGTTACTGTGTACAAGTGTGTAAACCGTGGGTAAAGTCCGACTCCTCTGTTATCCGTTCAGAAACAGTAATTGATTATGACAGAAGGCAGTGCTGTCTTAGCAGTGTGATTGTGAAGAGTGCTGACATGTTCTGCCATTTGCTTTCAGAGCCAGTTACAGAAACATTCAAACCTTTAGTGCGTTACTGCATTCCTTCAGCTTTCAGGCATCCATCAGGAGCCACTCATTAGGGGGCTTGCCTGACTACTGTCAGCCCAGGAGTCTTTCTCGTGTAGTTGAGCAGCCATCACACCATCACCCTCCTCCCACCTCCATCCTTCATTCCTATCTTTCCTATCTGCACCAGGCTTGTTAAACAGAGCCCCACATTAGTCCGGCTTCTCCCTCCATAGCGGCTCACAGGCCTGTCAGCCCCAAGGTTTAGTTAATCACTCAGTGAGATCAGCCCTGCGCTCGGGCCCCGGACGCTAATAGAGCGACGAGTGAGACTCAAACACAACATGAAGGCCTCGTTAGCACAGCAGGTATTTAAGGAAACACTCTGTTTCAAATGAAAGTATAATTTGTCTTCGCGCGGAACCATGGGGCCCTTTTTGAGGGATGGCTATTCGTCGTCAGCACCAGTGGCATTGGGAGGCTCTAGGCTGGCACCATTGACACCATGAATTTGACGTTTAATACATACTTCAGAGGAATAGCTGTATATTTGATCCCCAAATATACAAGTAATTTTGTAGCATTAAGGGATATTTGCTGACAGCCCTTTTTTCTCTTTTATTTCTTCCTTTTTTTTTTTTAAAGAGACAGAATGATAAAATATAACTTCTCCCTGCAGTCCAATGTTAGTCCAAATTATAGTGCTGGCCAATGATGATCAATGCGATTCAAACAGGTCTTCATAATTAACCCACATGTTTGTATTGCAAAATCAATACACCTAAATTGGAAATCTACCTTAAGCTGAAAGTTACGAATAACATTCCATATAAAGCATTTTCGGCTCTGGAGCGCCAAATCTATTATTCTCCACTAGAAGAAGCCACAAACACACTACTTTATCTATTAATAAAGAGCCAGAGGCAGAACACTTTTAAATGCACATTGCTCAAAAAAAAAAAAAAAAAAGACAATGTGGTCCCCACAGGCAGAACAGTCCCTCAGATGGGGTCTCAATGGTCTCGGGTGTTTGTTATTATGCCATATTATTAGAAAGAGCATCACAGTGTTAAAATGTTGTATATGTGACATAATTAACTGTTCCCCGACTTCCCTTGTTGCTTCTCGTGCATTAATCCACCCGCTCTGTCACGGCAGCACCGGTCCCTTCTCTCATTAGTGCTGGCAGGTATCAGAATGCAAATAATGAGGAACTGCCCGCCAGTCAAACTACATACTGTATATATATATATATATATATATATATATATATATATATATATATATATATATATATATATATATATATATATATATATATATATATATATATATATATATATATATGAGAGCGAAAGAAGGGGATTGGGAGTCCAGGAAGTGCCAAGAGTGAAAAGCAATCATAAATGAGAAAATGCCCAGGAGAGCACTCCAACATGCACTAACTGCAGAGGAACACAGTGACAAGCCACACGCCTTCATTTTCAGTGAAACGGGGCCGACTTTCAGCGCAATGTGCCAATCAGTGTATAATGTCACTTTCGTCGATGATCAGAATTAGATGGGGACAAAAGACTGCTGGAGAATGGTTTGTGTCAATAACGTTCGCCACTCATCCTTAGAATTCCCTTTCATTTTGTTTACTGTATGGAGAAACAATGGCATGCAATACAAACAATTATTTTTCCACCCTGTTGATTTCATCTGACACATTCTCTAGGGAGGTAAAAGAGGCAATTTTCTGTATTTCAAGGATGTCTCTGCATGGCATTGGGGCGTCTCTTTTGGATGATTGTGCGTAAAATCACTGCAATTATGGCAGGTGGTATGTACAGCAACTATACTGTATATGCATTATGAATTTGAGGATTTGACTAACTAGGTGCAATGAAGCTTTAAAGCAAATTACAAAGTACATAACACTCCTTGTTTTCCTCTCAAAGTAAATGCTCATTAGCTCTGGATGGCATCCATAAAACTGACGTTTAAAAAAGACTTCAAGGTGCAGACTGCTGCCCTGAAATGAATTACATACTAGGACTTTTTCAAATTATTATTACCTTCAGATGGTGATACACAATATATAAGCTTTATTATTGCAGTACACATAAACCTTAAAGCCGCAAAGTTAAAAATGTCTCAGGGAAGCGACTGGATAAAAAAATGAGGTATGTGCATAATTCCTTGCGCCCCTAAAAAGTTGGGTATTGTCCTGTTTATTTGCCTTTTGTGGACATTAGTGTACATCAGACTTTGTCTGTCTGTCTGTCTGTCTGTCTGTCTATATCTATCTATCTATCTATCTATCTATCTATCTATCTATTTTATTGTTATTATTATTGAAGGGCTGCAGAACAATGTCAAAACTCTTATTTTAGTACATGCCTAAGTGATTTTTCTCCAGAGCATATATCACCACCATTAGCCATATATGAATGCCCTGCTTCCAGTTCATTAAATATGCTGAAACGGTTTCACCACTGGGCCAAATCCATGTCTTTCTTGATCAAAACGGAGATGATAATCTTTAATTGAAACTTCCAGCGAGAACATTTATTTTTGGCATGTAAAATCATTACTTTTTATGAGCCCCTTCCACAATTACATACTCTCCATGTTAATATAACTTTCAAACAGAATTTCTTCTTTATGTGCTCAAATGCGTGTAGTCCATTAATTTCGTTTTATTGCCACTAAATTAGTTTCACTTACCCCCTCAGGCAGCAAAATGTAATGTGCATAAATATAATTTATGCCCCTAAACATTTGCACTACAAATATGCAGCTCACACAAATGTCAATTACCTGCCATGTGCACTCTCATATAAAACAGATGCACTTCAGACCATTTCCAGATAAGTGGGAGTTATTCTTGTTAGAAATGACCTCAGACTGCTAGGGCGCCTTGTGCTAGATAAGATGAAGTTACACCATAAACGATTTTCCTGGAGATTTGATTTTTTTGTGTCATAGTGTCACCTTCACCTAAAAAAAAAAAAGAGAGAAAAAAATTCCTACACCATTGCACTTTCATATTATCTTTTAGTGAAACCATTACATTTCTTTGGGAGAACATATTCCTTTTGGATCGGCTGGTGTTCAGTAAGGAGATGGTGTCACTTTGGGAGTTTTTCTTGATTGTGCTTGTGTGATGAACTATGAAGAACACCGAATGAGGTTTCAATGATTGCTCTTCTGGGGAACATTGAGTTTTTAATAGGAGGAGTAAAAACAAACAGTATAGACAGTTCACGGATCGTACATGTTTGTAGCATGTGATAGGAATGATATGTAATGTGAGGTACAGCAGTTTGGGGTTTCTTTTAAAAACGTGTATGCAGTTTGGGTATGTAGTATCAGAAAATCAATGTTACAATCTAACATGATGAGACCATGCAATGTATACAATATAAATGTTAGATCTGAGGTGACCATATATATTATATTACATATTTCAAGAAAACCTACAAAATCTTTCAAAAGTTTTTTTTTTTTTGAATAGCAGCTTTTGAATTTAACACTAATTTGCCTTAGAAGTAATGTAGCAAGACCAACCATTTGTTCTGACCCCTTTATAAATGTGCTCATGTAAACAGCTTTAATGAAAGTTGGAAATAATAATAGTTGCAAATAACAATTACAATTTGTTGTATAAAGTGCACATAAGGGAGAAGAAATTAAAGGGAAATCGCACTTCAAAATAACATTTCTGTTATTATTTATTTACCCCTCATGTCACTCCAAACCAGTATTTCCTTTGTGGAACACAAAAGGTGAATTAAAAAAGGTTCTGGCTGGGTCTTGTAATTTAATGAAAGTGAATGAAAACTGGAGTTGTCAAATCACCATAAAAGTGGTCCATGACTCATGCACTTTATTTCAAGTCTTTCAACTATAACTTTGTATGAGGAAGAGACTGAAATATGAATCGTTAGTCACGGATAATCTTACACCCTGGTGGGCTGTTAACCATTGTGATTGGATCATTGAGCTTTAGTTCCCATTGACTGTAATTGCACAAGAACATTATTCAAACTTTTTCGTTTTGTGCAACATGAACGAAAGACAGTAAAGTTATAAATGTTTTTACTGACACAAAGGTGATTAAATAGTGGCAGAATTGTCATCTGTGGGTGAACTAATCCTTTAAGAACTAATTAAATTACAGAATTGGGAGTCATTGCTTTTTATGAACGTCATACTAAGTAATCAAGAATGCCATTAATTGGATTCCCATTGAAATTCATTTAAGAAAGCCACAGAGAGCTGGTAATGGCAGCCTTAGTTAGTAAAACTCACAAACCACACCCCTTTTTAATAAGAGACTCAGTCCTTGTGGTACACTTGAGTATGGATGGTGGAAGTAGCATTTATGAAGCCTGAAAAAGCGAAATCCATCAATTTCCAGGGAAGTCAGAAGATAAACTATCTAAGAAAATGATCTCTGTTTGTTATATCACAGCTAAAATGCATTTGTTTACCCCAAATGTAAGACAATTTCAGTGTTTGTCTAGGCAGAAATCTTTCACCTGTCACTTTAGAACTGGATATGTAGAAAACAAGTCCCTCCAGATGTGTCTGCTGTGCAGTATGCCCCAGTTGTTCATCACAAAGATTCAATCATATTTGTGAACTGTCCCTGATAACTGCTTCCTTAAATTCTCATTAGCTTGGCCCCTTCTGTTGCCAAAATGGATGATTATTCTGTACCCTTTCTTGAGACATATCACAGCTGACTAATCAATAACTAATTTAGCTTTTGGTTATCTCGGAGTTTAAAAAAAGTTGCCTTACTTTTGTTCTTTTGAGGCAGTTTCACTACTTCTTCCTTAATGATTTTACCTATTTCATCTCAAGGTGATCTAATAAAAAAAAGTTGAGGAACTAGTCATCAGGTGTTTATGTCAAAGTGTAAGTTGACACTGCTCCTAAGTGTGTGTTGCTTTTAATGTGTTTGTGTTTTTTTTTTTTTTTTCGTGGATGAATTGGCTATATCAAGGAATCATTAAAAATAATAATAATAATAATGTGCAATTCAAGCAATTGGATATTTACAGATGCCACATAAAAATGACTTTTATTTAGAGTATTAACAAATTCATGTTCTATACAATTTATGGACATTACCTTTGTAACTTGTCACAAATAATAGATTTTATAAAAATAAATGTACATGAAACAGCATATATAATAAGTACCTTGCTTATGGCATTGTGATTTTTAAACAGCTTTCCTCCTACATTCATATTTCAACAAACACCGTAAAAAGAATGTTTTAAGCATCAATAAAACCATCTATTGTTGATTAGGATACTGACATTTTTGAGAGTTACAGTGTTGACAGACAGCATAGAAAAGGCAAAATGTTTATTTTTTAAAGTCAGAATTCTGCCCAGACACAGCAGGAACCCCTGATTACACTAACAAGGTTTGGCTCACCATGTGTTTGCTGCCTCTGTTATACTTAAAGAGAATAAAGAGGTGAAAATAAAAGTCACTTTAAAAATCAAGAGTCTGTTCCTGGACAAGTCCTACCGCACACATCGTTTATCAGCACTGAGGCTGATGCTAAATTCTACAGTGTGCCATGAAACTGAAATGAGGCCATCAGACTATTGGTGCTTTTCCACTGCGTGGTATGGCTCGGCTCGCTACGGCTCAGTGCAGTACCACATGACTTGTTTTGCATTTCCACTGCAGTTTAGTACTGATTTAGAGTGGGCGGGATTATCCACATGTCCATTGTTGCGACTCCTCTACTGCCGCAACTCGCGAAAAACATTTTCATTCTGCGTCGTTCCATCAAGCTCTCACTGGATCCGCTCCTTTGAAATCAACGAGAGGAAGATTGAACGTATCAGGTACTGTACTCAGTGGAAAATCCCCCAAAAGGGAACCATACCGTGCCATATCATGCAGTGGAAAAGCATGAGTTATCGTAAGTCATCATTGCAGTTAAGAAACAAAAAGGCAATGGATTTGGCCATCCTTCTGAAGTGGCCCATTACATCAGTGGCTCAAACAAACCAACTGTTGCATCACCATCAACACTGTATCCCAGCAGTTTTTCAATATATATAATTATATATATATATATTCTTTTCTAAAAGTATATCAGGCCATTTAACTATAGTTACTGAAATAGCTACAAACAAACTGCTACCTAGCAGTGCCTTATTAGCTACATAGTTTGGTAGTTTCATACTCCATTGAGTTGGGCTGCTTGGAGCTGAAGGCCTGAAGAGCAGTCTGGATTCGGACAACATCAGCGGTAGAGAGTTTGAGACGGTGGCGTAATAAGCAGGCAAACAGGTCCAGAGGTTGTTGGCCTGGTGGAGAGAGACGGTTGACCCGGTCTCGGATCTCCAGCAGCTGGAGCAAGGCCGAGTCCTGCGAGCCCTGCGTGTACGGATAGTCCAGCTGCAGGATCAAGTCCTGAATGGCATCTGGATCAAAGTGCATACTATATCCGAACACCTGCATACTGTTAATTTTCATGTAGCCCAGGTTACGAGAAGAGTCCATGTATTCCAATGGCTCGAAATGGACGCTGCCGTTCCCCTGAACTGATGCCGTTTTGACACGGCTCCTCAGGTAAATGTGTACCGTCTCAAAAAAGGTCTTCCACTTGTTACCCAGAGACAGGGTCCAGTTATAACAGTCAAGCGGGATGTCTAACTTGGTCCTTTCCCAGTCAGGGTAACTGTTCTGGTCAATTGGCATGATCCAGCTCTCAGAATGACTACCTCCAAATGGATTGATGTAGACGGACAGCACGGGTTCCAGGGTGCTGTTTTTAGTAAGGCATATCTGCAGGGAGATCCCTAGGAGCATGTGGACATGGTTCGATTTGAACTTGTTGCTCTTCAGTGTCAACAGCATCCTCTTCCTCCAGCTGGGATCGAACCAGTTGTTGAGTCTGACATCATTGCTTATGAACATGGCATGAATACTGATCCGCCCGTCCTTCTTTTGAAGCAGGTAGCGCAGCTCCATGTCCTGAAGGTCCGTCTCGAACCCGATGTAGTTGTCAGTAGAATCCGGTATGGTATTCCTACAGGACCCTTGGCTCAGCATGTAGCCGGGATTGCAGCTGGCACAGCGAGAGCGGTTCTCGTAGGAGCAGGAGGCGCAGTGAGGACCATCGCCTACGTAGCACGGGATAATGCCCTGGCAGGATGGGTGCTCATAATGACAGGAGCAGGTCCGCGTTTCCTCCATGTAGGAGCCTATCTGTTTGTTCTCACTGCAGTACATGATGGAGAGGATATACCTAAGCCAGTAGTTGTGAGGCCTATGGTGAAGGAATTAAAGTGATTAGTCAGATTGTCTTGAAAGTCATAAATTATATTAAATTTCATCCAAGATAAAGTCTAAAGATAAAGTACTGCAAGTAGCAGTATTAAAGATGTCACAATAATTAATCAGGGTACTTATGGGAACATGTTTTATTTTGTTCATTCTCCAATAGCTTAGAGCCTAAAACCTTTTTACATTGTGTACACACACACAGTCTCACACAACTGGGCACAACATCCAATATACTCTAAACACAAAAAGTAAAGTATGTGCTGTTTAAAATGACATGAAAGAATACTTTATTCTTAGAAAAATACAGCTTGTTTTTCTTCATAATAGATGATTTGGAAACACAATTTGGAAGAATCAATACTAAAAAAATAAAATAAAAAAATAACACCAGACACCAAATTATTTCCAAATAATTTCATCCATTTTATAAGCATGAAAAAAATGCCATCCTGCAAAAAATTAACATAACATGCATATTCAGTCACTGTAATGATTCTCTCTGCAGCCACTGGTAAATGAACTCAGTGGAGTGGATCAGCACGATCTGTCACATGGAGTCAAATTGTAAACATCAGCTAAATTGTACTTGTTTCCCATTTTCCATTTCACTTTGTTTTTTCCAAGCACAATAACAGAGTAAAAATTCAACTCATATGGCATTTATAAAGCCTAAGCTAAAATAGCAAATGACATGTCTGTTACTGCACCAAGTCTGTGAAATTAAGCTATACTGGATGTAATTTTTGACATATTAATGTCATTGGTTAAAAATCAGTGAAAGACAAATTATAAGCTGAAAAGGATGCTATTTTGTGTATATTTAAGATTAAATAAGACCCGAAACATTCTTAATTCTCCTCTGAACTGGCTTATAGATAAACAACTCATTATTTTCAAAGCTTGACGTATGTGGCAAATCTTCTTTTCACAGTTCAAAAATCTATTTCAGCAATTGCACAGTTCCTTTTGTTATGCTATCCTGCGAGATAGCTAAAGACTTTCATAGCCATAGAATTACCACTTGGGCAGAGAAAAACAATTTACTCTGGATTAAAACGTAAGTGATGGCAACAGAATGAATAAATATTCATGGCACCAGGCTGCCTGAGAGACAGTCAGTATGCAGGTGGTTGGCGATCGAGGAAACCTCAGCAACCTGTCAGCATATTTCACTGACAGCGAAATGGAAATTCACACCAGAGACAAAACATGCATGTACATTTATTCTATGAGAAAACAATTTCTTGAAAATTTCCATATTTTCATACCATAAAAAAAAAATTAAAAAAAATCTGATGGAAGATATACAATAGCAATAAGCATTTTTGCTCTTCTTACGGAAATTACACCAATGAAGGAATAAGCATTTGTCAGGCAGTGTCCAGCTATCATATTCATAAAGTTAAAGTATTTGATTAATATTTTAAGGCCCCAGTGTATTAAGCTATAGTGAAAGACAAAGTAATATGCAATCATAAAGCAAAAGAAACCTTCAGATATATGGGAATGCAGTTTAAGAACACATTTATTGAGCTGTGGATAAATTCAGCTTCACAAAAGGAATTAAAAAAATATATATAAATAATTTAAAGGAAGTTTGAAAATCAAATAAATCGAGTGTGAATGATGAAATGACAGAGATAAAAAAAACAATAAACCTCAAAAGCATCTGGTTTATTTTAATTTTATTTTATTATTATTATTATTATTATTATTATTATTATTATTATTATTATTATTATTATTATTATTATTATTATTATTGTTATTAGTATTCTTATTCTTATTATTATTATTATTATTATTATTATTATTATTATTATTATTATTATTATTTTTGCTACAACTTGAATCATGTTATCAAAGAAGAAGGATGCTCTTGAAGAAAGATCAAGGCAAATTGCAGAAACATTTCAAACACATGCTCATGATTGGAATCTTTGGAACATACTGCGCTTGGACTTAAGTACTGATGTTATTCTCATATATGGAAATGTTTGTTTTCACCAGTGCTGCAAGATAAAGTCAAGTAAAGCAATTTTCCTTTGTTTACTTCACATTTTTAACTAACAGGTTTATAAGATAGAATAATATTAAAATAATCATTAATTATGCATGCTTAATACACTAATTAATCATGTAATTATTTCCTTTAGCATCCCGCAAATTGTTGTTAGTGCAATGCATGTTAGTTCACTAAAATGAAGTCTAATATCTTGTATACTTGTCAAATATTCACTCTAAATTGGTGTAATAAAAAAAAAAAAAACATTATTACATTATTATAAACATTATTATTAAAAACTTTATTTATTTATTTTCACTGCAAAAATCTGCAATTATTATTATTTTTCATAACATTAATATTGTACATTAAAAAAAGCAATATTTCTGGTAAAATATGCAATGATTTAAAAATGCCTTTTTAAGATTCCATTCTATTATTTTTATTCTGATTAAAAATTGAATTATCAATATTAGAGTTTACATCTCACACTGTTTTTTTTTTTTTTTTTTTTTTATATCAGAATTGCATGACACAAACTTACAATTACAAGGTATAAAGTAAGAACTGCAAGATATTAACTCTCAATTGCATGGTATAAAGTCAGAATTCCGAGATATAAACTCATAATTGCGAGTTACAAAATCAGATTTTTTTCATTGTTCAGATCTGCCATTTCCTACTTCTTTTTTTTTTTCATAACAGTAACATTATTGACAGAAAATACATTTACTTGAATTAGCGTTTGGTTCTGCAGGCTAATTAGCAAGAGGCTTTTTTAGAACATTTGTTGTTGTTGTTAGTCAATTTTTGTTTGTAAGTAAATACTGTGTAATTTTTATTTAGAGATTGTACAGCAGACTGGCCAACTTTACATTATTAAGTTTACATTATTTTATGCTGATCAAAAATTTGACCAGTTAATAAATTCTATAAATTGTATAACTGTTAACATGCATCAAGAAAATATAACATATATTTCCCTTATACTAAATGTTTCTAGTGAAAAGTTGAAAGCTGAAAATCTCACTGTCCCTTAAGGAATAAAATATACAGTATATCAGAGGATATCCATTGGCATTAACATGACTCTGCATCTGCAGCATCTGTATTGCATGTCATCCCAGAGCACCCAGCCAGCTTAAGTGATAATATGGGGGTATCTGAATAGTATGTCTTTGAGAAGTCAATATGAATATTAATGAACCAAAAACTTTCAACTATAAAGCTGATCATCGCTTTACACTTGGCTTTCACCTCATCTGACTCAAGTAGTTTCCACTTGACTTGGCTGCCTGCGTGGTCTGCATAATCATTTTACCACAGCCCTGACCCTCTACCATCTTTGAACACTAGTTTTAGACCTCAGTCGTGAACTTTCTCCTTCCACAGCCCTTACCAAAGGCACTGCATTATCATGCCAGTGCAGAGCCCATAAATTACCTGTTTCTTGTGTCTTCCATTAAAACACAACCTGCACTTTAGCCTAAAGATGGGAAGATAAAACCAATTCATCCACTAACTCCTGAAATGATTAGATGGGACAGTCTCTATCATTTCAGAGAGGCTGGGACTTCAGCCAGGATACTAGACTTAACGCAATTACGCTTGCCACAATTGCCCTCAGATATGAACGGAGTAGTGTGTTAAAGGCATTTCTTAATTAATTAGCTCGGAGGACATGCATTTTAAATCTCCTATTAGTTCATCCATTTGGAAGCAGATCAAAAATGAAGATCCAAATGCAACAGCACAATATATGTATGTGACATCATCACAATTAAAGATGTTATAGGAGAATTAGAGGTTTGAACTTTATATGGACATGGGTTTTTCAACATTTTGCAATCTGTGAAAGAAAAAAATATATCAGTAATATTTTACAGTAAGGTCTGCTAACATCAGTTAATACATCAGGTATCATGAACTAATTATAAAAAGTACTTTAACTGAATTTTAATAATAACAAGTACTCTTGGTTAATGTTATTTTCTACAAGTATGTATAAATTGATGTCTTGTAAGCATCTATTGGTTATATTGATACTATTATTAATATTCTGAATTAATGATAATAATAATAAATTCCTTTAATGTTAGATTTTGTAATGCCACAGTAGCTACTTTGACTGTTTTCATGGTAAAAAAAAAAAAAAAAAAAAAAGAAAACTAACTACAGTAGTTAAAATTTTAATTAACTAATTTTAATTAATTGGATTAACTTAATTAAAACTTAAAACAAAAACAAAACTAAATCTAAACTAGAACTGTAGCTTATTAAATGCTACATTTAGCAATTTGTAATTGTTTCTTAATGATACCTAATTAATTAGTGTTATCAAATTGAACCTTATAGTAAAATGTTACCAAAAAGGCCCTTAATCTTTTTGGAAGAAATGAGAATCTAATGTTAATAAATGGAATCTTATAAAATGTTACCAAAAAAGCCTGTTCAAACCTGAATCCTTCAGGAAGCAATGAAAAAATATTGTTTACCTCTCATCACTTTACAATCAATTGTAAACATGGACATTTCCAGTTATAACCCTTTAGGAACATGGCTAATCTCTTACCTCTCCCTGGGCACAGATATTTTGGGCTGAGTCCGACACCTTTTGCTGAGTTTGAAGAGTTTGCCGACAATCCGCTGCGCTTTGCTGAGCAGCTGCTGAGTGCTAGTCTCCAGCAGCTGAAAGCGCTGCTGAACGCCAGGGTCCATCTTCCAAAAGTACTGCACAGCAGATGTGTTCAGAGCATAGAATGTTGGTAATCTCCTCACAAAATTTTGGAAGTCCTCTAGAAAGGCAGACAAGTGTTGAGAATAAATTACTGGAATGACTTTGCATCATGTCGGGGAAAAAGAAATCAGTCATGTTTGACGAAATGTGTCAACAGTGAAACTGGGTGTGGAAGGGGAGCAGGTGGAACGTTATTTTCATTCCTTTGATGAAAATTGAAAATTGTCCTGTGTGATTGAACACTGATAGGCGAGAACAGCAGGGTATTTTCAATGAGTTGCTAAGAAGCACAAAGCCTTTTCTAAGAAGGACAGAATGATTTTGAAGGAGCACATGTGGTTCAACTTCATCAAAAAAAAAAAAAAAACACATTAAGTTCTGACAGTATAGCAAGTAGTTAAAGCATAGCAGAATCATCTCAGCCACACCGATGTCTTCCAGCAAAGGGAAGTTCATTCTCATTCATGGCGAGAAAAATCAATAATCGTGTTATGGTGCTCAACACCCCAATCAATCCTACCTAACATCTAACAAGAAATGATCTCAGTGGCTATAATTAACAACACATATCCTCATCATAGCCTGACAATTCCAGTCTGTGCAGAATTGGATTTTTTTATGCAATCAAACATTAGGTAACTGAAAATATTACAAGTTCAATTTTTAGATATCCGCCAAGTTTTGTTTTGATTAGGAATTTCATTACAAAACAAAAACTGTGTGATGCCCCAGACAAATAGAGAAGCGGACTGGTAGATGATCTTGCTCCAGCAGATGATTGTTGTTTATTTATTTGGTTTAGAGTCATTAAGCAGTGGTTTTTCACTCCCCGCTGGTGCTGCAGGAGGAGGTAGAGCTCCAACATGGCTGCGATGCACACAAAACCCTTCTCTGTGCTGGCTCAGTGCCTAGCTTAGGGACAAGTAAGCCTGCCAAGTCCAAAACGCTGCTTTACCACAATGACAATGACACTAGATCCCAGGAAGCACTTCCTACTATTTCCTTGTCAGCCATCAAATCTAACAAGGTGACAAAAATCACTGTGTAATGTCACCCCACTATGTGTCAGGGATATACACAGATCTATGCGGCATGATGGAATTAACTTGGTGCTGGCATACCATGGGCCTCTCTGAATTAAGAGTAATTTACAATAAAAATAAAATAAATTATATCCATAAAACCTCATGCAAAACCATTTAATGCTATGTTTTTCACCCCAAAATAATTCTCATTTGCCTATCCCCATATGATTGTATGCATAAAAGGAGAATTATAAAATAATTGTGCTAGTCGCTCTTTTCCATGCAATTATTCCGCATTGGGACTAAGAGTTTTAACTAAAAAAGGAATAAAATAATCATAAAAGTGGTCCATATGACTCTGTGTTATTAAGTTATACAAAAACGTACAAAAGACTGAAAATTAAGTCATTATTCACAGATAAAAGCGAGTGAGAACTGGCAAGAACCACACCAGTCATGAATCACAAAATCATTCTGACTGTTTTTTTTTTTTTTAACCAATTCATTTTAAGTTCTGATTCAAATAAATTTTGTTCACAAACTGCTACTTCTCCCATGAACATGACAGAACAATTTTATAAAACATATATGGTTTGCTTGAGTCCTTTTAGAAAATTGGAAGATTTAGTCTCCCTATTATTTCCAATTACATGGAAAATAGAAAACTATTATAGAAACTATTATTAAAACAGAAATTAAGTACAGTAAATGAAGAAAATAACTTAACACAATTGTGTTCCATTTATTTTAATTATTCAACATGTTCCTTGAAAAGTTACTGGTAAATTAAAATAAATAAAAAAATAATTAAAATTGCATAATCTTACCAGACTCTTCAAACTCTTGGTTGGCTTGCATCCATGACTCTCTGATGAGTTTCAGACTGTCCTGCATTGCCTTCAGGTCTTCACTGGGACAGTTGCACTGGGGATAATCACCACTGCATTTGCACCAGCAGTCATTATCCCGGCACACAAACTCGCCCTCAGAGTGGCAGCCAATATAACTGAGAGCTGCCTCCACAAATCTGCTCCTTAGGTATTCTGGCAGAATGGCCTGAAGCCCTAGAAGAAAACAAAATTAATTATATGAAAATGCATCATATGCATTACAAAAATGAAACCAGTATACACTACCATGTAAAAGTTTGGGATCAGGCATTTTTTGTTAGTTAGTTAGTTTGTTTTGAAGATTAAATTAATCAAAAGTATATATATATATATATATATATATATATATATATATATATATATATATATATATATATATATATATATATATATATATATATATATATATATATATATATTTTTTTTTTTTTTTTTTTTTTTTTTTTTTTTTTGAGCACTAAATCAGCATATTAAATGATTTCTGAAGGATCATTTGACACTGAAGACTGGAGTAATGGCTGCTGGAAATTCAGCTTTGCCATCACAGGAATCAATTACAATACAATAAAATACTAAACAGTTCATTTTAATTGTAATTATATTTATAATATTGCTGTTTAACCATATTTGTGACCAAATAATTCAGCCTTGGAGAGCATAAGAGACTTATTTCAACCTTAAAACTATTAAATTGTATAATAAAATACTAGTTTAACTTTAACTTTAATCTATAAGCATCTTTCAAAATATATTTTCATACTTTTCATAAGCCAAATTTCCTTGAAACCTTTAAAGACTAAGTGTGCTTTAACAACAAAAGACGGTTGTCGAATATTTCTGTGAACACGCTGCTGCCTCTTTGAATATCAACATAAAAGAATGAAATGAAAGGAGTGATGATATCACTGAGAGTCTTGGATATAGTTAAATAATAAATGTGCTACCTTGTAGATGAATCTTGTTTTCAGGACTCTGGACCAAAACGGAACTGACAGAATCGAGGTTGTCATAGTTACTGCATCCAAGAGGGCCTGTCCTTGTTTCGGTCACCTTAAGGGAAGACAAGAGAAAGCACATGACAATACTCTGTGCAAAACAGAGACAGAAATGACACTGAGGCTATTAAATATGCAGAGCAGGCAGATGACTGGCCTGTGAAATCTAAGTTACATCCAGCTTCTACAAGCTCAAAAAAGGCATACTGTTTTAAACACCCCCTAGAAAAAAAGTCATATATTTAAAACACATTTATTTCATACTACAGTAAGTATAGTTAAAATCTATTAACATATTTACCAACATATCACTCGATACTTACTGATATAAAAATGATGGTAGCACTTTAATTTTACAGTCCTGTTCCCCATGTACATACTATGTACTTATTATAGTAATTACAATAACTATGTAAAACTAGGTACTAACCCTGAACCTACCCCTAAACCTAACCCTACCCCATGTACTTACCTTGTATTACCAGAACTTTCTTAGATAAATACACTGTAAGTACACTATAAGTACATGTAAGTACATGTACTGTAAAATAAAGTGCAACCAAAATTATAATGCACAGTTCTTAATATTAAGCCTAAAATGTGTTTAATGCCAATATTGATGAGGATTGCCTGGTCTTTGAATAATATCGGTCATCAAAAGCAAAATATTTAAAGTGTACCTAAAGTATACTTTTAATAGTTCCACTTTAGCACAATCAAATATAGTTATTTACATCTTTAGTTGGACTGGTAGAACTCCTGGTAGAATATAATAACTATATAATGAAAATGTCCCATAAATATGTTGTAAAGGAGCTCCAACGTCTGTCTAGAATACTATAACAATTGGTCTGTTACACCAAGGACCTGACTGTTATTGAGAAAGCTAGGGTATTATTTAGAATCAGAATCAGAATCAGAATCAGAAAGAGCTTTATTGCCAAGTATGTTTGCGCATACAAGGAATTTGTTTTAGTGACATAAACTTCCAGTACACAGAGACACCAACACACAGACAAAAAAAAAAAAAAAAAAAAAAAAGGTAGTCAAATAAATAAGTGTATATACAATTGTGCTATAAATGATAATGGAATAGGATTGAAAAAGATGCAGGGATGTACTAGGATGGAGGGGTAACAAATAAATATAAGGATGTTGCACTTGTTTGCATAAGCATAAGTGGGGAACATTTAACTGTTCATGAGGTAGATTGCCTGGGGGAAGAAACTGTTTTTGTGCCTTGCTGTTCTGGTATTTGCGGCTCTGAGACGCCGGCCAGATGGCAAAAGTTCAAAAATGGGGTGACTTGGATGTGAGGGATCCAGAGTGATTTTATGAGCCCTTTTCCTCACTCTGGATGTATACAGTTCTTGAAGGGTGGGCAGGGGAGCACCAATAATCCTTTCAGCAGTCCGAACAGTTCTCTGTAGTCTTCTGATGTCTGATTTTGTTGCTGAGCCAAACCAGACAGTTATAGAAGTACACAGTACAGACTCAATGACGGCTGAGTAGAACTGTTTCAGCAGCTCCTGTGGCAAGTTAAACTTCCTCAGCTGGCGAAGGAAATACAACCTTTGTTGGGCCTTTTTTACAATGGAGTCAATGTGAATGTCCCACTTCAGGTCCTGAGAGATGGTGGTTCCCAGGAACCTGAATGACTCCACTGCAGTCACAGGGCTGTTCATGATGGTGAGTGGGGGGAGTGCAGGGGGGTTTCTCCTGAAGTCCACGATCATCTCCACTGTTTTGAGCGTGTTCAGCTCCAGGTTGTTAAGACTGCACCAGACAGCCAGCTGCTCAACCTCTTGTCTGTAAGCAGACTCATCACCGTCCTGAATGAGGCCGATGACTGTAGTGTCATCTGCAAACTTCAGGAGCTTGACAGAGGGGTCTTTAGAGGTGCAGTCGTTGGTGTACAGGGAGAAGAGCAGAGGGGAGAGAACACATCCCTGAGGGGCACCAGTGTTGATGGAGCAGCTGTTTGATGTGAATTTCCCCAGTCTCACTAGCTGTTGCCTATCTGTCAGAAAGCTGGTGATCCACTGACAGATAGAGCTAGGAACAGAGAGCTGGGTCAGTTTGGTCTGGAGGGTTGTTGGGATGATGGTGTTGAAAGCCGAACTAAAGTCCACAAACAGGATCCTCACATAAGTCCCTGTTTTGTCCAGATGTTGCAGGATGAAGTGCAATCCTATGTTGATTGCATCATCCACGGACCTGTTTGCTCGGTAAGCAAACTGCAGGGGGTCCAGTAAGAGTCCAGTGATGTCCTTCAGATAACCCAGAACCAGTTTTTCAAACGACTTCATGACGACAGACGTTAGAGCCACAGGTCTGTAGTCGTTAAGTCCTGTTATCTTGGGTTTCTTTGGGATGGGGATGATGGTGGAGCGTTTAAAGCAGGAAGGTACTTCACACAACTCCAGGGATCTGTTGAAGATCTGTGAAAAGATGGGGGCCAGCTGGTCAGCACAGATTTTCAGACAGGCTGGTGTAACACCATCTGGGCCTGGTGCTTTTCATCTTTTGGTGCTTTTCTTCTTTTTAGGCCAAATTCACTAATGTACTGAAGGGCAATATTTCACAGTGAACGTAATGCACTTTCAGTGTACATAAATAGTGAAGGTTAATGGACCTGTGGCTGAACGCGACTTGAATTTGACAAAACATTTTGTACATATCAACATAGATATTTCAGATCTATTTATTATATTGGAAGGAACAGCATATACTGAAAGAAATGCAACGGTTAGAAGAAACGGATGTAAGTCAAATGAATCAATGCTCCAGAGCAAACAAACAGGTATGCATAAAAGTAGAACATCTATATCACTGACACCTCACTGACAGAACTATCAACACAGTATCTTTGTTCCCATCCAAGATTTGTGTTAAAATGTGCACAATCCCAGCTCAATCATTCCTGACAAAACCTTCAGTTTTTCCCTGACAAAAGTCACTATATCAAGGCTCGGCTGACACATGAGAAGAAAACTTACCGCCTGTGGGCAAATATATCTCCCTACCTGTCACTTACAAATTGTTCTCTGCTCTACATTGTCTTCTTTAATATATCCCCCAGTGAGTGAATAAAAGTCTTCATGTCATGTTTGTAGATTAATGGTGACCCAAAATTTCTGTCAGGCGAAACTAACTCTTCTTCTTCTGTGTTGGAAGAAAAGTTGCCTTTGTTCGACATCTACTCAAGGGTCAGTGGATAAACGGTGAAGCGGATCAAATGAGACTGAGTAAACACTATAGTAAACCCTCCAAGCAGAACGCAGTTGTTGTCATGCAAGTGAACCACTGAAAATGACTGAGGACCTGGAAAAGCCAAGGAAGCATTTCTAATGTCTTACACAAGCAGCAAATCCCCATTATCGAGAGCTGCTTTATTTAATTTCTATTCAGCGTGTTGAAATAACTTTCAAGCCAGTGAGAGAAAGTGAAAGCCGAATCAAGAGAAAAAGCACAAGTTCAGCAAGCCTACAGCTAGCATTTTCATTCCTCTTATTGACGCGTCCACGCAATTAATTAAAATCCAAGGAACCTCTACAGGGATCAGCAGATTAATTTCTAACAAAGACAGATGTCCGACTTAGGAGGGAAATTGACCAATTGCAAGCTTAAAGATGGGTTTTTCTATGCATAGCAATGAGCCGGTACACAACAAGGGCCCAATGAAGCGGAGCATGTGCAGAACTTTCTATAATGAAACAGAGAAAAACTGAGAACTGTTGCTTCAGCTAGTGCATCTGAATTGGAAATTCTGAATCTACCTGAGTATGCACTATGTGCCATCCATTATAGATGCTGAGTACAAACCATATGGACTGAAAACTGTTTTTTTTTTTTTTTTTTTTTTTTTAACAATCTTCAGTGTTTTATTTGTGCTGACCACATCAGAACTTCCAGCAGCAGGCTTTAATGAAATCAGTAACTGGTACAAGGGCTGCATTCAGTGTGGCTGAGACTGAAGGGATGTATTCAAGGAAAGGGGTCAGTTGTGACTTGTAACATTCACTCTAGATCACTCTGAGCTTCATAAGACTGTTCCCTCTGTCTTTATTAAAGAAGACCCGGTGCCCTCGATCCTAGACGTGTCATTCTATACATAGACATTCTTTTATCTCTAACTGCCATGCTTAGAGACTAAAACACTGCACTGAAAATAGAAAGCATAATAATCACAGCCCCTATGCCTCACTTTTAATGCTCAGATAGATAGATAGAAAGTACAGAACAACATGACAGTAATCCTTCAAAAGTAGCTAAAATGATTTGCTAAACATTAGCCATCCATTGCATTTCTCAAACAGTAAATGAGGAAAAACAGACAGTTCTGTAATTCCCACCTGTGATTAATTCAACAAAGACTGTGGAAAATATCATTGAGTGGGCCTGCGTAGCTACATATTTGAATAATAATGGATTTTAAGATGCAGATCCCAGCTTTTTTGATACGCTAGAAATGTCATTAATGTTTCATAAGCAATGGCACTTATTATACAGTTGCTTTAAACAAAGTTCCAGCTAGAATGGGGTCTGTGTTTAATCAGAGAGAATTAGTCAATAGGCGTTTTCCTATTTGCATCAGGCATGTTTTTACACTGCATTGAAACAATCTTTGAGATATTTTAGCAGCTGTTTTCATAAAAAGTCCCTTTCTGGTGGGTTAGCATACCCTTCGTTTCAGTGGGCGCTATGGGGGAAGATTATCATTGTTGGAAAGTGTGCATTAGAATGGAATTATACCCTTCTCTACAGAAAATATGACTTTATTGAAAGCAGCAGGGAATCATCGGCGAGGCTAGTAGTGGTTAATGCTCTCAGCTCCAGCTTGTGAAATCTTAGAATGGAACACAAAGGCATGCTCTCTACAAGAGAGCTTCATCTGCACGCATTAGCTTGAAATTCTTTTTGATTTTTCAAGCATTCTTTCCTCGCAGCTGGATTCGGAAGTTCTCTCTCTGGTTTATGGCAGTTAAAAGGGAGAGACTGGGGGAGTTGTCGAGGTGCTTGGCAGAGTTTTCATGCCTCCCAGCTTGTGCTCGGGATGCTTGACTGATGACCCAGACAAACGTCAAAGCACTACCAGTGGCAAAATGCCCAACTCTTTCTCTGAATTATAATCTTCCATAAAGTTTTCTACAGTTCATATACTCTACCACAGATTTTGTGAGAGAATTCATAGCATGCAAAATAATTATATGATTGCTTAACAGAGAAGAATATGAGTATTACAGTACATATGAAAATAGGGAATAAAAATAAAAAAGGCCATATATTTTATATATAAAAATTATGTGTATGCTTAATTTAAAGGGACAGTCCACATAAAAATCAAAATCGTCACCATATTCTTAAGTCATTCCAAGCCAAAAAGAAAAAAAAAATATTGTTGAAAAATGTTGGTAAACCAAACTGTTTAGATTGCCATAGAACCAGTCTAGCTTTCCCAATAAAAGTCGTTAACTGTCAAAAAAAGAAAGAAAGTTATAATTGTTTTGTTACCAACATTTCAAAATAACTTCCAAAAACACCTTTTGGTTGAATGAAGAGGAGTCAATGATAACAACATTTTCATGTCTGGATCGTCTATATTTTTAAAGGGGACATCAGATGCAAAATGCACCTTTACATACGAGAGTGTGGACAAAACCACCCTAATTAAATACCATTCACAATTATTATTATTTTTTTAATCCCAAGAAATCCTAAGTCTCAATAGGCTTTATGCTCAATAACTTCTGCATTTTGCCTCAGCCAGCTCATTTACATCAGGTGCAGTGCCTGAAGCTGGCATTAACTGTGGAGACATTACAGGAGAAGTTGATATTTTACACTCACTTTTTAAAAGAGCTTCCACCGATTACTGTGAACAGTGCTAACTGCATTGTGAGGCAGTCAGATTTCACTAACAATAAGGAGATGTTTCAAGTAACATCAACACTTTGAGGCTGAGTATTTTCATGCTATATTCAACTAGCTAAGTCTCAGTTTCTTATAGCTTACATTACTCATTTAGCTGATGCTTTTATCCAAAGCAACTTACAATTGCTGTATATGTCAGAGGTCACACACACCTCTGGAGCAACTAGGGGTTAACTGCCTTGCTCAGGGACACATTGGTGTCTCACAGTGGATTCAAACCCGGGTCTCTCACACCAAAGGCATGTGTCTTATCCACTGCACCATCAACACCTCTTATAGAAATTATACGTGTCTTTTCATTATTAGTTTTAACCTATCCAGATAACGTGTTTACTTATATTGTATTCATTTTGACTGATGTGTGTTTATGCAACATATACAGTACGATTTTTGTATGAATATTAACAAAATAATTTCTTAATTTCAAACAAGAATTAGGTGACTATGAGAGACAAGCATGAGGGTGTTTCAGGTCAGTGAATAAGGCAAGATATTTCTGAAATAAATTCTCATAATTCTAAATACATTTCTACTTAAATATTTAACAAATATTTAAATAGATTATTAATACATGACTTTTATAGTTTATAACAAAATATTTAGTTTAATTATTTTCACAGGATGGTAAATTATTAACCTGTATTACTGTCCCACAGCAGTTGTTCCTGTGATAGCACTGTGTGACTGCAATGATGTTGCACTATACTGTATCAGACAGCACAACACTCGCAGCTTAGCATCAGTGAAGTTCCTCCTGTTCGTAGCTGTCAATTTATCTAACATAATCAGCAAATTTGTCAAAATGGTATTTTACATCCACATTTCTTTTTATAAAACTCATAATTTATATATATATAAAAAAAAAAACTACTGTATGAGACCAGGCCTAGATATAACAAATGGACTGTCCCACTAGCAGTGTCAGAAATTAACTTTTTTTTTTTTTTTTTTTTTCAAGAAAAGTATTTGCTTGAAATTGATTTTAAGGGGCATTTGAAAGCATTATGAACTTTCGTTTTTTCTAACCATGCAAAAGTACATATACAGAAGTGAAGTCATTGGCTAAAATTCTACTAGAAATATGTGACCAGCGTTCTTGCATAAAGTCAATTATAAGCTGTTTCAGTTTTCTAATATGATGTCATATTGCACAAGTCTCGCCCATGGCGGATGACGGACTGTCCCGTATTAGCATATTTTTGCCCTCAGCCAGTTGTACGCTGTCCACCATTTTCTCCACGTTCGAGCAGCTGTAGTGACAACAATATCTTGTAAGCAATACAGGTGTTTTGTAGTTGGATGTAAAAGTGAACATATGACTCTTCATTTTCTCCCGACATTAGAGCCACTGAGGACGCAGTGGATTTGTTTTTGATTGTAATACTCCACCGAATACACCTAAATTGCTTTATGTCTGCGCAAATCTTATAACTCCAGGCTGCTTTCCGAAAGTGGGACAGTTTGCTGCTTATTAATAGGTGGCAAGGTAGTTGTTAAGTTTAGGTATTGAGTAGAATTAAGGGATCTAAAATATGGACATGCAGAATAAGACATTTGTACTGACACATACCATTCAGTGGGTTGTTACATGTGTGTATTTACACAAATAGTACAGCAGTAGATACTATGTTGTACTTACACTGTGGTTACATACTATGTACACATCTAGTTACCATGTAAGTAAACAGGTATCAAGGACACAATATAAAGTGGGACCCAAAGTCTAATGAGTCCTTGACCCATTGCCTGGTGTTCATCCAAGCCACTTCAGAGATATCAATTCTGGCCACTTAGCATGATGAATTGGAAGTATATCACCATGATTGCAGAAGGCATTCAGGTGACATGAAATCATAAAGTTGGACAATAAAATGCGCTTGAATACTCCAATCATACTCAAGATTCTAAATGCACTGATTGTTATAAACCTCAACTAACACTCCTCCCTCCTGTAAATCAAAATGAAATCCTGCGATTCATCTCAACTGGCACTCAGCACATTTCCTGTCCACCGTCATCTCTGACTGTGGAGGTTAAAGATTCATTTAGTATTTGCGATGCAGAAAATCCTCCTCATAAGTCTATTATTCATTAGAGCCTGACACCTCACTTATATTCAAAATGGCTGAGGAATGGACTGGGCTCTCAAAGAAATTATTGAAATGGAACGGTTAATTTGTCACACTGATGCATAATTCCACCTGCACCTTTATATTTATTAATTTATTTGCTATATTCCCTCTATACCCTCCCCCAAGAAAATAGCTCTTCCATTTGAGCAGACCACTCTCTCTAAAACGTTGTAAGTTTGCAACAGAAAGAATCGCCAGTTTGGTGTGAGCCTTTGTATTAACATCCACATTACATTGTCTTCATCCACGTGAGGTAAAAATCCATGGGCTGAATTAAAGACAGCTGATCCTGAGAATATTTCACATCAATCACCTGAAATGTCAAGCAAAATAAAGGCATCTGAAAGGACCCCCATCTACTAATTTCAATCATGATAACTTAAAAGCTCTTAAGCCAAGACACTTGCTGTCAGGAGACAAGGTAAATACAAATAAACTAGAGTGAAATAGGGAATAAATGTATGCGTTTAGCAGACGCTTTTATCCAAATTTTTATTACATTCTTTTTTACCAATATGTGTGTTCCGGAATCGAATCCACAACCTTTTGTGCTGCTAATGCAATACTCTATCACTGAGCCACAGGAACATGGAACATAGTTCAATTCTTTCAAATTCCGGAACCAACAGCTGTGCGTTCTTCCAGCGATGCTGATTGAATACCATCAATCAGCAGTATGACAGATATCATTACAGAATCATCCTTTGTTTTTCAAACCATTCTAACTCTAACTTTCCAATAAGTATTTAGGAGAGTGTATGATGCATGCTGCAGAAGTATGCACATAGGGCAGAGTATGTGGGCTACTGTTTCAAGCACAATCCCTTACCTGACACATATTACTTGCTACCGGTAACTTGTTTTGGATTAGCTGATGTATGATGTGTCAAAGAGCTTAAAGCTGAATATGTGTGTAAAAACAGTGCCTATTAAACACAATTGAACTTTATCAGATGCTCCTCTGTGTGTACACACATCATTTTGTTCAAACCTGCGATTCATTAATACCTCATATTTCCACAACCGAAAACACAGGAACAAAAATGAAGGGAAAATTGATGTGCTTCTCTAACATTTAACCCACTTCTTTTGATCTCCAAATGATGCAGCTGCAAAACAACAGAAACAGCCGAGCTCAAATCAAACCCCTTTCCAAAAATAAGCACTCAAACATGGGGTCAGGTCCCCAGGTCTGAGTGCATCTAGGCCACAGGGTTACCTTGATAGCAGTGGAAGCAATCTGGAGGTGGTGTAGTCTGCGCAGAGTGCTCTCTCTGTCTATGAAGTAGGAGGCAGCCAGCTGGTGCAGGGCCTCCAGAGTCACAGCCGTGCCATTTGAGTCAGTAAGGTCTGCCGTCCGGCTTAGCCTCCGCTTGTCCACAAATATAGTCAACGCCTCCTCACCTGCAACAGGGCACAGCAACATAAAAGAGTGAGGAACGCTGGGGAAAATGGCTTCTTGAAGAATGTTCTTTGTGTTTATGTTAGGAAGAGTGAAGCAAGGGAATTGTCTATACAGTAAATGTCTTGAAGGGAATAGAACATGGATCATTTATCAAATAAAATATGTTTCTTTTTCTATAAATGTATTATGCTAACACTTATAAATAATGAGAACGTAAGCTGTCATTAAAAGACTTTAACACTTTACATAATGCTGAACAGATGCATAGTTATGACATGAGTATATCTGAACATTTTATGAAATCTTATTAATACGATTATGATCCTAAATATAGATACATCTAACAAGTTACAATATATATATATATATATATATATATATATATATATATATATATATATGTTTTCTTTTTTTTTTCTATGGAAATTATGATAATCAGTAGAATACAATTTAAGAAAAAAGAAAAAAAAAATGGCATATAAAAGCGTCTGCCAAAGTGCATAAATTTACATGAACAGTCAGCTTTGTTCAAGTACCTCCGAGTGTAGCTGAGAGCAGAAAGTGTGTGCCATATTTCCTGATGATGTTCTCGGTAATGGCACTGAGAGTGGGTCTGCGGCCCAACTGTCTGATGGTCTGCATGAACTCTGGATCGAGGGGTAGAGCCACGCCATTGTCCTCTCTCTCCAGAGCCAGGCTGTTCACCTTCCAGCGCCCAAACTCTCTGCAAGGTCACACGAAAACACACACACATACACCCTATTTGGAAATGTCCTTCATTCGAGCCACAACGGACACAGGAGGATAAAACCCTGAACATCATTTCTTCAACAGCTGGGAGAGTTTGTTTTAGTATCTGGTTCAGTGGAAGCCACAGTACAGTTTAAGCTTTTTTGAAATTGCCATCCTGTACATTCTCCAAGCTAAAAAAAAAGTAATGTTTAAAGAGAGGTCTGAGAAACCTTCACACAGCTTAAGTACAACGCATATTCGGTTAAGACCTGCTGAGGAGAAAATGCGATGACTGCATGACCCCCGTGCCTGCAATTCAATCATATTATGCATTCCCTTTATTTTTTCCAGCTTCAGCTTTAGGAATAGCTCTGTCATGCTTTAAAAGCTGTTAGCCTCTACATAATGGTGCAGTTTGTGTTTGTTTATTTTATTTGTGCCTGTGACTTCTACACCTAAGAAGGGCTGACTGGGACTATCTGTAACAATGGCAATTTTCTTTCTTTCATGGATAAAAGGTAAGAAGAGTCTGTTAGATGAGAACAGTTGGAATTTAGTTTGAGAAAATCAGCTGAAACTATCCTTTTCTGCCTTTCAATTACAGCAAATGCTGCTCACCACAATACACAGTGAAATGTTCCTTACATAACTTTTAGAACTGCAACTGAAAAAGATGTGCCTCAAGGCTATGTGGCTGTACTAAGTTATATATTACATCAGAATGTAAGCTATACTTTAAAAGAATGACCATCACGGTGTTGAGTTAACAGTAAGATGCTTTAATTAATTAATGCATTAATTTGGTATGGTAAAAGAAAATGGTTAAGAAATGCAGAATGCAAAACACAAAGTGCCAGTGCTGGCCTTGATATACAGTATAAGTATAAAACGGATAGTGAAAAATGAAATTTATTTTACAATACGTGCATATATGTGTACTTACAGTGAACTTACCAAAGAAAGTATAAGGTAGCTACACGGGTTAAATTTAGGTGTAAGTTCAGGGTTAGTTCCTAGTTATTGTAATTATTATAATAAGTATATAGTTTGTACATGTCAAACAGGACTGTAATGTAAAGTGCTATCCAACCAAAATGACAGAAGTTAGGGAAAGACATTTGAGAACAATGTGCATTTAATGATCATTTTAATTTTTAATTGTAATGTGTAATATTTATACAATGTGATGATTTATCATTCAGTATATTATTAGAGGAAATATTTTGGGACATTTCCTAGTAAAGGAACCTTATCTTTGCAACCAACTATTGGGTAATCTGGTTTCAGTTGTCAGCTGATTTTTATTATTATTATTATTATTATTATTATTATTATTATTATTATTATTATTATTATTATTATTATTATTATTTACATAATCCTTTTTTACATGTTGTTAACTTGAAAGTTTCAGTAAAAAAGATTTCATTTAAAATTAGATGCATCTTATTAATTTCACTGACTAAAAATAGATCTGTCGAATTAATATCATAATGTTGTCACAAATGTCAAAATTCAGCAGAGCATACCCTAGAGGTAATCTTGCCTCATTATACCTTGTATATTATATTGCAGAATATAGCTTGCTAAATATGTATGTATCTAAATAATAGCAGATGACATTTATTGACACTGGAAAAGAAGAGCAGCAAAGACAATGAGACAGAGTAAGACAAATGGAGGGGAAGAGGGACAGAAAGAGATGAAATGGAGAGAGGAAGTATGATCGACACTGTGCCAGAACAAAAGTTCTTGATGGACAGTTATGGATGGAGCTGGAGGCTAATCCACCACTGAGCCCACGCTGCAGCCTCACAGCAGGAAAAGGCATATTGAAGAACTACCTGCCAGCCTTCCCCACAGAGACACAGAGTCAACGCTGAGAACCTGCTCCAGAGGAAGCAGTCTGAAGCCAAAGGGCTGTCACAGTACAAGCAAATGAGACCAGCTTGTTATAATGTCAGAGGCAGCGCTATGTTTGAAACATCCGGATGACTCTTACATCCAGTCTTCATTAAGAGGAATGAGTCAGATTTATGCAACATTTTTGCAATATTATGCAACACATTCTAAATGAGATTTGTGGATAGACAAAAAAGGTTTGAGGTTAAGTTAGATTACATTGAGTTATTAAACTAGTTTCATGGCTGAACATTTATTGTGATTAAAAGTGATGAAAAAAAGAAAAAAAAAACTAAACTAAATTTAACACATAAAAATGAATCATGATTGGATTTTCCATCCATTAGATCTATTCTGGTTTGAACAGCACAGCCCAGCTGCTATACAGCCATCACACCTCAACAAACCACATTTACAGAAAGCAGTTAGTACAGAATGACTATAAAGCTGTTCACACAGAAGAGATTTTCATGTTCAAAAATAGTTATATGTGCATTGCAATGAAACGGGAATCAAGAGGATGTAAGACGTTTTTAAAAGTTGGATTATTTTTGACATGGCAGAGGTCACTTCTCACCTCAGTTTGGACATTTTTATATAAGTGGAAGAAAGGGGGAAGAGGGAAACCACAGTGTCTGATCCAGTGAGTATTATGTATTTCACTTAAATGTTGTTAACCGTATCAAAGTTTCCCACAAATGTCCACTCATATTCAAAACTACATGCAACAAAATGCAGATGAAAGCAAATAAATGCTGCTTAAATACTTGGTGTCAGTGATACTTTTATTCTTCAAGGACAAGAATAATGTTACAAAATATTTCTTTTTAAAATAAAGAAAATTCTTTTGAACTTTCTATTTATCAAAAAGAATCCTAAAAAAAAAAAAAAAAAAATGTAACACATTTTCCACAAAGGCAGCACGACTGTTTGCAACTTTTAAAATAATAATATAAATATTTCTTGAGCACCAAATCAGCATATTAGAATGATTTCTGAAGGATCATCTGACACTCAAGGCTGGAATAATGTCTGGTGAAAATTCAGCTTTACCACAGGAATATATTACTTTTAAATATCATTTCACAATATTACTGTTTTATTCCATTTTTAATCAAATAAGTGAAGTCTTGATGAGAATAAGAGATGTTTAAGATAATCGTTTGTATCTGTAAAGCCAATCCATCTTAATTTGTGCTCTGCATTGAAAATATATGTTCTTTTGCATTTTTAATAACTTTTGAGGCTGTTATTTCGCTATGTTGACCCACAGATTGGTTAACACACTCACAGCAAGGATGGATGGCATTTGTATCCAAGACTATCTGTGTCAGGCTGCAACTCAACCAGTCCATAAATCTAGAAACTCTCACATAATAAATGCTTGCTGCACAGAAACATGTCAAAAGGTGTCAGTCACTGTTTGAGAGCCTGTTAGTCTGTCAGCATTCATAGAGGACGCCATATACAGTGCACACTCAACACTGCAACAGTATACACATGTATACTGTACATACCATACCTTGTGAATTATTGTGATGTTTTTATCAGCTGTTTGAACTCACATTCTGATGGCACCCAGAATGAGGTCCTTAATTTGTCTATTAATTATCTATTAATGAGAAAGTGATGTGATGCTAAATTTCTCAAATTCTGTTCTGATATATATATAAATAAATATTTATACAATTAAAAAAAAACTTACACTAAACAAACTGATCATGTGATGGCAAAGCAGAATTTTCATAAATTATTACTTTAGGATTCAGTGTCATATGATCGTTCAGAAATCTTTTTTTTTTTAATTTTTTTTTTAATAAGAATAGAACAGCATTTATTTGAAATAGAAATATTTTGTAACTTTCATTAAAAAAAAAAAAAAAAAAAAAAAAAAATAGTTTTCCATCATGAGTGATGAGCAACATCTATATGTTTGAAAACAGTTTCCCTTTAAAAATGTGATTCAATTAAAGAGCCGGTCATATGGTATTTTAAAGTGCCCTGATACTGTGTTAAGAGTCCCCTACAACAGGTTTAAATGCATCTTAGGTCAAAACATTGTTATTTTCTCAGAATATACATTTAATATTAGAATAATTTTTCAATGATTTCAAAACGATTTGTCCTAAACAGTTCTGAGTTTAAGGTCTGCAAAACTTCTCCCTTCCATAAGCCTACTCTGCTCTGAATTGTCAGCTGGCCAAGGCTGTTGTGATTAGGGTTGCAAAAAAGGTGGGAAATTTCCAGTAAATATCGGAAATATTCCTTTACGTGATGTGAAAGAAGTTTTATTGCAATCATTATTATTATTATTATTTACTAATTTCAGGTTCACGTGTGGGAACTATGGTAGAATCCCCAGAGAGGCTGAAAACACAGCGTCTTCTCGACATGATGTAAACACACTCACTAACTAGTGGAAGTGTTTGTCAGAGTGTTCGTATTTCGGGATTATTCAAACTTGTTACTGTACCTTGTGACATATTATATAGGTAACAGGCAGAAGATTTAAAAATATGACGACTCATTAAGGCAGTTCAGAGTCGACTCTTTCTTTCGAGAGACAATATCTTTATTTATCATGCACTTTTTTGATTGACATCTTTGCAGACTGTTTACACTGAAGGATAGCTACGTTACAAACTGCAAAAAAATATATTTCTCAAAAACCCATACGACTTGCTCTTTAAACCTTTATAACAGCTCTAATTTCAAAATATAAAAAACTATTTTTAAAATATTTTTCAATAAAGTGCACTTTATTGCCAACTAGCAGCAGAATTGTCAATTCAAGACTAACCTGAGGCTAATTGAAAAGTCAGGCTTCACCTCATTAGTTGTGTTTATCAGACACTTCTTCCTGCTAACATTAATCTGATGTAAACACGCTCATTAAGGCCTTACTCATTCCAAGGCATAAGTCATTTAGAACTTTAAGAAACATTCTGGACCTAAAATTAGAGCTAATTGGTCGACAAAGGACTAAATTTGTTATTTATTCGAAGACTATGTCTTCATACTGAAATATTGAGTCATCATAGCCCCAGTCATCATCACTCCTGTCAGTTGTGAGATATGACTTAACATACGCACCTCTGTGTGCTTCCATCATTCATTTCCCATGAGGAAAGTCCAACAACTCATCTCTCTTATTCAAGCCCTGGCGCTGATAAACTGAACTAGGAAAACAATCTACCATGGCAATGACCGAAGAGCCAGTAGGTGTTTTGTCCTTGATTGTGTTTCCAATGCAAGTGCAACCGTACTCAGGGGATATAAATGTCGTGAAACATAAATAATGAGACGATTAGCTATTGGGCCTGACACTACTAGCCTGATATCTCTTTCTCTCTCTCTCCCTCTCTCTCTCCTTCTGTCGATCTCTCTCTCACTCCCACCCACCCACCTTCTCTCCTTCTCTTATATAGGGTAATTTAGGGTATTCTGGGACACTTAGTCTCTGTAGAGTACATACATTTTTGGTCTATGTTAGCTTTAGCATATTAAGTGATAATTTACTTACAGTTTATGCTTTTATATCTAATGCATTAAAAAGTATTTTAGTATCTTTTAAGTATTTTTTGTTTTTTAGGGCATTGAAATGTTTTGACATGCCCTGATGTTTGTATTCATTTATGCTTATAACATATTTACATACTTATAACCTATTAATGGCTAAAGTCTGATTGGACTATATTCAGCACAAACTCTGCTTTAATAATATGTGACTATGCATGTATGTCCACTTTTGCATTTTTTTTTTTTTCATGAATTATGTCCCGCAAAACACCTTATAATGAATTGTGGGATTTCATGAATACTTTATAACCAGTTGCAATACATTATAATACTCATCTATTGTTACACTTTTAGAAAGTATAATGCGTAAAACACTCAAAGGGCAAAACACGAATATCTGATGTAACAAAAAAAAAACAACAAAAAAATAGCAAACATTGTAGTGCATTTTAACTTAAATTACAATTATTTATGAAAATATATAATGCATAAGAATGTACATTAGAAACATATAGAAAGGCTTCAAATAAAATGTCAAAAATGCAAATAACAACCATGATTGCCATAAATGATCTAGTGTTGAAGTTTCTAGCTGATTTGATTGCTTTTGGAACAATTTCCCTTGGCGATGCAAAAAATAAAAATAACTGTTAACATTGTGTGTAAGGTGTGACTTATTCAAAATGAACTTCTTGTTCAAATGATTTTTGTATAATGGCAATAGCACACTTGCAATTGTGCTGTTGGATTTAAATTAAATTGTCTTTGATATAACATATAACTGGTGTAGGCATGTGCCGATATTCCGTGATGCTATATATCACGGTAATGGATATGCACAATATTCTTATTGTGGGCACTTCTAAATACCATGAATAATTATATAGTACAAATCATTCAGAATTTGGAATGCAGATTAAGAATACTTTTCCAATCAACTGGTAAAAATGCACAACACCGCCGTATGCTGCTTGAAAGACGCGTGTGCGTGATGTTAAAAGGCCTGCATGAGAATCACATGGAGGAATGCATGAGACATGCACTGAATAAAAACAAATTCACTCTCTGACAGCAGATGGTGCTAAAGTGCAGCCCTTACCCTGGAAAAGCCATAAATAAAGCAGCTGTGCTACTTTCTAAAACATATTTAAATAATTTTAAATAGCCATTCAGATTTGTATATTCGCTATGGTGTTCATCACAGCGCCAAATACTTGTATATTTAGACTTAATAGGTTATTTATTATCAAGCTTTTTTTCATTTTAATCTGGAAAACAATATGCCCTAGATATTGTTGAAACTGTTTTGATTCTTTATTGTTTATTCACACTTTACATTAGAGGTTCGTTAGTTAACATCAGTTAATTCATTGATTAGAATAAACAGCCAATGAAAAATTCTTCTGAAAATTCACTAATCTTAGGTATTCCAATTTTTAATAACACATTAAAATCTAAAGTTGCAACTGTGTTATGTAATGAGCTTACATGAACTAAGACTTGTATTTTTTAATAAAGATTAATAATTTCTGTAGCAAATGTATCCATTGCTTGTTGTGAATATTAATGGTTATGTAATGAGATCTTATTTTAAAGTGATATATATGGGTCTTTATAGTTCTTTTGCACTTTAATCTGTGTAAAACTTTTAACTTTAACTAGAAAAAAAGTATTTATACCTGTTATACTGTATTATGACCATTTATATCATTACATTATAATACCTTATACTGTGATAAAAGCAATAGCAAATAATCACAAAAGGAAAATTTGATGCAGGCACAACCCTAAACTGGTGTGGTGAAATATACTAATAACAAAATAAATCCAACAGTAAATAAGAGGTGCACAATACAAACATTTAATTCCACGAAAAAAAAAAAAAAAAAAAAAAAAAAAACTTTTCAAATAGCAGAAGTCTTGCGTGTGTTTCATTTGAAATTCCACAACAGTGAACATCACAGTTTCTGCTCCAGTTTGATTTCCAGGACAACACTGAGATATTCGTTTGATAAGAGCAGTTCAAAGAATATCTGCAGAACCCAGCTGTCAGTAATGTCCTGTAAACAGTACACACGACTGCATTAAGTTAAATATCCCTCTAAAATAGCACAAAGTAGAGCCACTAATTGAGCAATCAATGATCGGAGGCTTTTATGGAAAATCTTCAGACATTACTGTCGTTAGGCTAAATATTTTCCGTCTAAATTTATTTGAATGCTGAAGAGGCCGGAGGCTAATAGACCTCTAATGCTTCAGGCATTAATAACACTTATGACTTTTACATTATTTTTTTAGAATGTATAATAATTCAATTATATTTATTCCTCTTAAACCCTTTCAGACGCTTTCTCCATTGGAAATCTTGATTGATTCAACACTGTCCTTACTCAAAGTTTTTGCTTTTGCTGTAAAAGCAGAGGTCTGTGTATGTGCAATGGTTATACTCTATATGTTTTTAATTAAGAATTTTACCATTTTACTTAATTACATTAATTACATTAATATTTTGCCCTAAGTTTATAGGTTTTCCCATAGTCCCTTAATTATGAAAAAATATCTTATTTTGTTTAAATTTTTTTCATATACAGACTTGTATACTGAAGTTATGACTTACTAATTTATAAAAAGGTAATAAAACTGTAGCACCATCATCAGCACAGTCACATAAAAGCATACGATTAAAGCCATGCAGCTCAACTCTCCTTCTCTATAAACATAATTCAATATATTTAAATATCATGAACTCAACCATTTAGCATCTGAAAACAACAGCAAATATTTTAAACACAACTAAACATGGGAAGGCAGCAAAATATCTCCATTGTATTTATTTTAAATGTTTGACTATGATGTATTTAAATGTCCCTAATACTCTAAATATATAATACTCTAAATTCTAGTAAAGGATGGAAAGTACACATGTCCTGTCTAATTTGGATGTAAAAAAATAAAAATAAAAAACATCACAGACTCTGTCGACTTTATACACTGAGTCTCATTGCAGAGTGCAGGAAAACTTCAGTAAGACGGTGTTTGCATGGGGGAATTACTGCTTATCCTCATTGTTGCTCACACAGCTCTGGCTAAGCCGACAATTGCTGTCACCTTGTCCTCATGGAGCTTCACTATTAGCATCACAGGGAGGAACGAGTGAGCACGTATCTGCTCCGGCAACCTTTTCCACTCCCATCGGCTTGTCCGCCTCAGTCACCCATCATCCCGTGCAGCACCCTCCCATCATACACTTGTCAGGCAGCATATGTCTGGTGTTTTATGAGATCCCTTTCATGCATCTGACAGGAAGGATAGACACTACTGACTCTTTACTGTACCCTTGGGCTCTGTTCAACCTTTGGTGGAAGGTAAATGGGGAGAATGAGAATATAATATTTGACACAATTTTACCTTTAATGTATGTCACCGCACACCACAGGCAAATTCGTAGAAATCTAGGTTTGTTTTCACCAACACAAACAAACTTCAGATGCTGATGTTCTACAACTTTGAAGCAATAATTTTTTGGGGGGAATTCATTATCCAGACAGATTTTACAACCAAGCAGATTTTGCTGATTTTATTTTTATTTTATTTTATTATTTTTTTACAGCGATTGTGTAATGAACACGGGTTTGAGTTCTTGATTATAAAAGCAGCAGTTTAAATTTTATTTAAATTTTGTTTAATTATACATACAAATTTCTAGAGTATATTTTACAAGAGTATGTTTCAAGTCTTTCTACTTTAAAAATGTCACATTTAATTCGATGTGATACCATTTCTTTGTAATTGTTTGTAAAATTTGCCAAGCGGTGAAACTTGCTTCTATAGCTAAGTTTTTCTCAGTGTACAAACCAATACAACATTGCATTTCAAAGTAGTCTATACAAAGACCAAAGAAGAGATGGTAGAATGCCTGACACATGCACACGCATACAGGCTAATAAAACTGTTCCAATGTCACCCATCATTAACTGTCCTCAAATACCTCATACAAGTCAAAAAATTTTAAGAGAGACCAGGAAGCAGAATTGATTCTCTCTCAACTCAGATGTGTGGTAGATGCAAACCTATCCATCTCTTTACTGCCAGTGTGCGAGCAAGGTACTTAAAAGTCATTCAGGCACAAGAGATGTTGAGATAGAAGCCCTCCCTAGCATGCAAAGTAAAATCAACTACCTAGACATGCACATGTCAGCGCATGAACACACTCATGCGCACGCGAGCTGCTGGTTGCCACCAGCAGGGGGAGATCTGACATTGAGAAAGCACAAGTGTACTTTGTTGACTCCTATAGTCTGTATCTACCAAAAAATAAAAATAAATAAATAAAACCAGTGGAGCATTCACAGATACACAAGTATGTTGAGGAGAGAACGTCTGACTAACCCCAATGTTGCCATCTCCATCTGCGTCTGGCAGCATGGTCCAACGGCCCTGCCAAATGAGCGTGTCAGTCAGGTTCAGTTCAGCCAACTCTTTTCCTGTTTTTTTTTCCTCCTCCCCTTATGGGCTGTTTATCACTTCATCTAATCCTCAGCTCTAACTCAGCACAACTTTCCTCAACAGCTCACCCCACATCAGTTGCAACTAATAATCCAACATTAAAACTTTCAAACTACACTTTCACCAGCTGTCAAGAAGTATCTGAACCAAAACCAGAAAATTCACCCAGCATATCAGTAACATTATAGCATATTAAAAATGTGTTCAACATTCATCGGTAACATTCTATCATACCAGTATTTGAATATTTTAACTACTACCTAATTACTACCGTCAACATGGTTCATATCATTGGTACATCTGTATACTGTCAATATATGTGTGTGTGTGTGTGTGTGTGTGTGTGTACAAGTACAGTATTTTGTATGTATATTTATTATACAATATAAATAATATAAATATTATACTTTCTCTCTCTCTGATATATATATATATATATATATATATATATATATATATATATATATATATATATATATATATATCAATTTGCATATTGAAGTTTATTTTCTATTCTATTCTAATCAGACACCAATAAACAAAATGATCCAGCCTCCATTAGTTTCTTGTTAATATTATTATATGGCAATATGTGCACAAATAAATGAAAAGCACCATCTAATTCTGCATATCATAAAAAATTCCAACACATTTTACACGCAATTGGCAACAAATAACAGAGGTAATTATCCAACTTACCTGTAAATCTTATATTTGGTTGTGAAGCCCTGTTGATAACGCTCCACAAATTCTGCAAATTCCTGTGAGTGATGAAAAGGCCCTTTATCTGAAAGGAGCCACCCAAATGGACCAGCGGCATCATGGGAGGCTGCCACAGGGGCTGAAACCCAGCAGTGAAGGCTTAGTGCAACACACACCCATAGACTCATCAGATACGCCAGTCTAAAATCAGTACACTGGCAGCTCATGCTTCACCCTGCGACTCGACATTCTCTCCAAACTTTCCTCGCCTTCTGAAACAACAAAGAAAATACAGTGAATCCAAGTGTGTATAACTGTGTACAACACCTATTTTTATTTATTTATTTATTTTACACAGCAGTAAAGTCCAGGGTTTTCAATCGGGGGTTCCTAAAGATTAGGAGGTCTGTGAAGACAATATATAAGACATAGATTGAATTCGTATGACATTTCTTTACATAAACTAATTTTTAACTTGTCTATTAACTATTGTTAATCATAAACAGTTATCATAACATGTTACCAGGAGAAAAAAAAAATGTATATATTTTAGACGAATGTCCCTGGCTTTGTTTGGCTGGGGGTCCCAGAGTCTTTAAAAATTGAGACGTATAAAATCGACTTAAGCTATTGAAATATATTTCCATAGGTATAATATATATTGCATTGTCTTTTTTTTATTTATTTTTTTTATCCATACTGTGTTTCAGAAACATTTTTTTTCTCATCAATACAGTTGATTTCTCTCATACAAATAAATTATTAGGCTTGTTTTTATTATTAATTTTAAGACAATTATTATATTAAATTAATACTTGCAGTTTATATTGGTCTATTTATAATAAGTTTACCTTCTCCAGGTGTCCGATGTCTCAACCACTGGAGTCAACAGCCTCTACAGTTTTACAGTTAAAAGCAAAGGATAGTGAAAGCAAAGCATTGGCAGATTGTTGAGGGTGACCTTTGCAAATTTGGCTCAGTTCAACTTGTTTTTAAACACCATCGCAAAGCGAGAAGAGCCCTGGAATCACAGCATCCAACTCCCTGCTTCCGCTATCGAGTATATTTCCAACGTCTAGTGCCATATAATCCGGGTGAAGAGAAGAAGAAGAAAAAACTATCGAGAGGAGAAGCGGTCGATCTGTCTTCACTCTTCTCTCTCCAGGTAGAGACAGCTCTCTTATGAATTGGAAGTTACGGTGAAGAAATCCCATAACCATTAGCGAATGACGCGATTAAAGTCTACTGTTTCCCCTTGGTCGACATATTTACCTTAACCAGCTGTCCAAAAAGCACAAAGCATTATAAATGTAGACTCCAGAGGTCCACTCTGTGCAACCGCGCGCACGTCGGCTGCTCAAACCCGACGCATCCCATTACACACCATGAAAATACCCAATTTATTTCAGAGACAAGCCTCCTCCACTCCTCATTGGCTGCGAGCAGGATAGAGGGGCGGGGTTTCGGTCTTGAGAGAATGTACTTTGTCAGGGTAACAGTGAGTTTGAAAATAATGTGCTTGTTTTGAAAATAATATTATACTTATTTATGAATGGGATCTTTATGATACAAAATAATAGCCTTCTCGACTTGACTAAAATTACATTGTCAAGTCGTTATCAGGCTCAAAACACTGACGGAGGCAAACTATTGAAATATGGCTTAATAGGTTTGAATTGAGATGTATTGGGTTTACTGTTACATTAGTGTTATTCAATACCTTCTGAACTCGTAAATACATACATATTTAATATATAATTTATTTGTGTATATCAATTGAATGTATTGTAAAGAAGAAATATGATGGAAAACATGAGCATTGCTTATGAGTTGTTATAGGACAATGACAAAAACAATCTGCTTCAACCAATGTATAAAGACTTTTATTCTTAAATGAAACTTTTATTACATGAAAACTCATAAACAATGCATGATTTCCATAAGATGTGTGGGTTTCATATTTTATATGAACATATTAACACATATATCAAGGGGAAAAGTACTGCAAAACAGGAATGTTGACTCCTTTGGATTATTATGCACAAATCAACATTTCTAACACATACAATTACACTTTATGATTTTTGCACTTTATCTACCCCACTCCCATCACAAACCCCTCAAAAGGTGTCTATGATTATGTTCTTAATAAGACATTTACCATTTTAAAAGTTATTGAAGGAGAGACTGACCATGCTAACAGCTGTTTTAAACAGATGAATTAGCAGAATAAGTCAGACATTGACTTTCAATTGATTCGCAGTGATCGACCGTGAGGAGAAATTAGCAATCTTGGGAGGACAGGAAGGGAAAGAAATCAAAGACAAAATTAAATCAAGTCCTCCAAGTGAGAGAGTGAGAGAAATATCAGCACTGTTTTTGCCAAAATATTAAAGATGCGGATAGTGAAAAAAACAGGACCAATGGCAGATCAGTGGATAGTGCAGAAAACAGCTGTTTGACAAAGCTGAGATAGCACTCGACTGTTTTAGGCGGCGTTGAGATCTACATTTACGGTATTGTGTGCGAGATCACAAAGCGGGGACATTTATCAATGCAGGGACAGGAAGTCATTACAACAGGTAAATATTCCTTGATGGAGTCAGTGATGTGATGTGATGTGTTGGTGAAGTGTAATCAAGAAAGCAAAGTAAAGATAATATTTTAATTAGCTACCATATTGACAGCTGAGGCAAGGTATTTTTGCATATCTCCTTGGATGCATTATGCCTATTTGCTTTTTTCCCTCATCTCACCCTTTCTCTTGCTCCCTCCCCCACAATGGCTCATGTAAATAGGTTAGACTGTGAAAACATAAGAAGTCTTTGGAAAATATAATTGCAGGCAAGAAAAATTCACTCCAGCTCTGCACTTGCTTGCATAATTTGAAGATGGCCACTACATATTAACTAACTATGTGTAACCAGGTAAAATTGATGTTTATCAATGTAGCATGTTATCACCAGAGGTTTCACAGACTATTAATTGTCATAAGCAGTGTGTGAAGTTTTAGTCTCAGCCACTGCATGTGTAGATGAAGTGTCAGACTCTCTTCTGGCTGTATGAATCACCCGAATAGTGATGAGGCCAAGCCAGTGTCATGTTCTCCTTCCTAATGACTCTGACATATGAGCTTTGTTCCACAGTAACAAGCACCATTGCTACAGCTAGAAATGTCTAATGATGATGTCTGAAAAAACATTAACCCTCTCTTCACAATGCCACATGATCAATGTGCAGGCCCATAAATCAATCTGCTATGTTGCGGGTTTGTAATAGGCTTTGTTTAACAGCTCGCATGCAACATCAAATTCATATGAATACCACAAGGAATACATAAATGCCTCTATGCTTAAAAAAAAGAAGAAGTGTGTGTGGGGGGGGGGGGGGGTGGGGTGGGGTATTGCATAACTTCATTTTTGAAGTGAAGTGACATTCAGCCAGGTATGGTGACCCATACTCAGAATTTGTGCTCTGCATTTAACCCATCCGAAATGCACATACACAGAGCAGTGAACACACACACACACACACTGTGAGCACACACCCGGAGCAGTGGGCAGCCATTTATGCTGCGGCACCCGGGGAGCAGTTGGGGGTTCGATGCCTTGCTCAAGGGCACCTAAGTCGTGGTATTGAAGGTGGAGAGAGAGCTGTTCGTGCACTACCCACCCACAATTCCGTCCGGCCCGAGACTAGAACTCACAACCCTTCGATTGGGGGTCCAACCCTCTAACCATTAGGCCACGACTTTTTCTAAAATATACATTATTTTTAAAAATACACTACTAATAAGGATTTTTACACACAATAAAAGCTGAACATATGAGTTTTTATTCTAATATCTTCTACTTCATTCTGTTCTTCGGGTTGAAAATATAAAATAGTTCACCCACAAATGATTTGCTGAACATGTATACTCAACCTCAGGTCATTAAAGATGTAGACGATTTGGAGAAATTTAGCAGTACATTACTTGCTCACCAATGGATCCTCTTCAGTGAATGGGTGCCATCAGAATAAGAGCCAAAACAGCTGAAAAAATAGTCTGAATAGTCCACAATTTTCAAGTACTGTAGCTCGTAAAGGGTGTTTGATCTGTGCATATTAATCTCATAATTCAGACAATATGACATCTTTACTCTAGACAGCAATATTATGGATATACAGTAGAGGACACTTATAAATATTTATTTTCTGATCAAATGGAGTTGTGGAGAATACCTGGGGAGTTTTTTTTTTTTTTTTCCGGCTGTTTGAAAGCTCATTCTGATGGCACCCATTCACGTTTGTACCCATCTGCCTTCTTTGTGTCTGATGATACGGTATCTGAAATACTTTATGTTGAAAAAAAAAATAGCTCAATAGAAAGGAATATTATTATAGAAAAAAAGTCTGAAGCATTCAAACATAACAAGTAAACCTACTGTTGAACAAATAAATAAATATATAAAATAAAAGAGGCAGAGTACTCTCATTCCAGACCTCAGGTCATTTGCTAATGGCATCTTTTTTTCTTTCTTTCTTTTTTTTTTTTTTTTTTTTAAACCACTGTAGGGATACATTATTTGTGTGATGTTCTGCCCTCCAAATAGATCCATCTTGATATTGGATTTTGTCATGGTTGAGAGGCAACACGATTTTCCCTTACTTGTGGCATGACTTTTTCTTGAATAAGGTGGACTAAAAAGGACTTGGTGGCATTTATATGGGGAATGAACAGTTTGTACAGGTCATTCATAGAAAATGGAATTTCGCAGCACAAAGAACTGTAGTAGTTGCTTGATGAATGGCACAGTCTATAGAGCGAGCCTGATGGACTTCAGCCTGGAAATCCAAATAGTTTCCTTTTTATTTTATCCATAATGTATGTTTATATAATAGCTCCATTACTAGCATGACATTAGAAAGAAATTGAGATGTATGGCTAAGCATATAGCACACTAGAACTCAACTGGTTGCTCAGAGTGTCGTGTAATGGGAGAAAAATAACAAAACAAAAAAAAAAATAATAAGAAGAATTAATGTAACGAGTGCTAACATGCAAATATATATTTTAAAAAGATAATGAAACACTAGTGGCATCTAATAAAATGATAGATGTAATATAATTATTGCCTTTCCTGCTTAAATAGCTGACTAAATGTTTCTCCTGGAAAAAAAAAAAAAGATCAAAATAATAACACCATAATCTTCTCAAATAGTCATTAAATCTTGCCAAAAGAGAGGCTTAGTTATTAAAGGACGGTTTAATAAAGATCTCAGTTTGAACATCGTCTTTTTTGCCATCTGTCTTTTTAAATAATCGCTGTCAATGAAAAGGCTGGCAGCATTCTTGGTTTGGCTCATCATCCTTTACCATGCAGCCAAAAAAATACAAATAAAAAAATAGAAAAACAATCAAGTCCTTAACAGACTAGCATCATGCATATTGTGACTAGAAAACACACAATATTGCATGAGTGATCCGATGGTTCTCTAGCACTGAGCCGTATTAGAATACAATTCTGTATCACAAAATGCTTCAACAGTCACACCGATAGCATTGGGATGATGTCGAATGGGAATATTCTGGGTTCACTACAAATGAATGGAATAGTTCACCCCCAAAATGAACATTTGTTGAAAATGTTCTCACCCTCTTTATCAGAAAAGACTTGGAGTAATTAAGCATTACATCATTTGCTCACCAATGGATCTTCTGCAGTGAATGGGTGCCATCAGAATGAAGTAATCAAGTAATCATCATGACTTTAGTACATCAGTTAACATCTTGTGAAGTAAAAATCTACTTGTATGCAAGAAATAAATTCATCAAGGTTGTTTAACCTTAATCCAGCTAAAATATCAAATTTTACAACTTGACAATGCAAAACTATAAAAATTTAAATTACCTTTCAGATTTACAGATTTTATCCTGTGGTAATTTATGTCATTTATCCATCCACTATGTCAGTTTTGTTTTTGAAGAAGTAATTCCAAATGTTTACAACAGTCTCAGGGCAGTATGTACTCTTGAAGTTCTGTTAACTCACCCTTAATCGAATAGTTGATCTCACTCACTTTCTGAGATAGGACTAATTGAATGGCAGTTAGGATAGCAGTGGGGATTCGCTTTACTCAAGTGGAAAAGCCAAGGCAGAGTCAACAAGGAAGTGTTCAGATGACTTACTGAATCCGGGCCAACGTCTTGCTGCTTCCTATGAAACTGTTTATTTACGTAACGGTTGCTTCAGAATCTTTCAAAGTTGTTTGAGATATTTGGTATTTTCTATAACAGGTATTCCTGAATTAAACTATTTGCTTGGTAAACATCATCAGTTCAATCACAGTAATTTAACTTGGAATAGTGTTTGTGGCAACATCAAGGACAGAAGTCAAGGCTGCTGATTTAAATTAAGCTTTTATCTAATGTGCCCATCACCTTTGGCAAAAGGAGAAGTCTTATAGGACATACTTCATTCACTGAACGATGGCGCAGTAAATTAACCAAATCCCACTGGTGAAGTGTCAGGTAATGATTTCCCTAATTACTCTTTAATTCAATATCAGAATATATTGACACCCTTCAGTAGCTTTTGCATCTCTTTTCCCCCTCTCTGTCTTCCTCTCTCTCTCTGTCTTCCTCTCTCTCTCTCTTTATCTCTCTCTCTCTCTCTCTCTCTCTCTCTCTCTCACACACACACACACACACACACAAACATACAACTCCCATTCTTTCTCTGGAGAGACACTTTCATGCATTACTTGTGACTGTTATAACTCTCTTTATTTCTTTAATGGTTCATGACCTTCATGACCGTGCAACAATATCTTTATTGCAACAAAATGTTAAAACATATGTCACGTTGACACTAGAAAGAAAAGGAATCTTTCTTCCCTGTGCACTTTGTATTCTGGTACACATATGTGTCTGCAAGCATATGTGGTCACCAGGGTTGGGCAAACATTTGTTTATTGGGAATTGGCTTCCTTTTACTGGGATAGAAATGCAGTTGAATTGGTCAAACCCCACAAGAAGTTGAATTGGAATTTAAATGAGAGGAAGAGAAAATGAGTAAATTGCAATTCAACATAGTCACACAAGAGATTGATTTAATTTCCATTTTATTAGTTAGTATGATTTGATTCAATTAATTATGATTAATTATGCCTGTTTAGTCTGTAATAAGCAGAATATGTCTCAACTAATTTGGCATATTTCTTTAAATGAGAAATAAAAGTACTCTCCTTTCTTTTTAGTTTTCAGTTTGAATCCAGCACCAAATTGTCATCCACAGCTTTCGTATAACTTTTAAAACATATACAAATACTGGCATACATTTGCATATATATATGTATGTATGTATTGTGAAATTATCATATATTGATTGTTTTTATTTATTGTAACATAATTTTATTTTTATTCTTTTACCAGCGGGATTTAGTTAATATACTGGTAAAATATAAAATAATTTACATTCAAATCCATGCCATCTCAATGTTTTACTATTAAAATTAGAATTTCCATAGGGTATATTATATATGTGTACACAGAAATATTATAAATTCACATCGTTAGTTTCAATTATACAGCTTACGTGTTATGAATGCAACATCCGTCTTTGTTCAATAGTATCGCACTTGATTGTTAATTCGATAAAACTTTACATTTTATAAAAACACTTTTATAGCAATTACAGCAATTTCTTTGAATTTCATCCCACACTAATTGTTCTTTTTTAATGAGTAAATGTGAATTATATTGCACTCTGTCTGCTACTTCAGTTCAAATTCAGGAACTGAAAGGCATTCTCAGTTCAGTTCTTGATGGTGCACAATGCTGATGATACCTTCCCCTGATTAGGAACAAATGTCCCTGCAAGAACCAACACAGAATGGGGAGAAGTTGCCGTTAGCCGTGGGGTACATTAGCATGGAAGTGAGACAGAGAGGGAGAAGTCATTGTTAGGATATCATGCAATATGTTTTCTTCACCTAAACTACTGTGGGGGAAATTAGCATAATGCTGGCAAGGATTTTTCTAAAAAGGGGGAGAAGGTGCAGCAGTGAGAAGGAACAGAGGAACAGATCAGGACTTAGAGCTGGAACAGGTGCAAATGCACAGCACAAAGAAGGCAAACAGAGGAGTCAGTGTTCAGCTCTGTCAGAGGAGTGAAATATTTAAGGGATTTGGAAACAGTGAGCGTTCTTAAGTCCCCCAGCCATCACTGTCGACTGCTGTGCTTGGCCAAAAAAAAAGAGGTCTGTGTGATTCTGTGTCCCTCCTAGACCCAAGCATCCCTAAAACCAACACATATGATTGAATTTTTATGTTTTTGCAAGTAAGCTGTTATCTTCCATGCAGGGTCAGAAAAAATGACAAATTCTTTGAGACAGTTTCATGTAAAATGCATTTTCTTTACATTGCTCCTTTGCGCAAATTGTGTGGCTTTGCTTCTCACAGTTCAACTTGTATGACCTTCAGGAATGGACCGCTAAAAAAAGCTTTACCCCCGAAAGAAATAAATAGTAATTTTGAAGAATCTAGTCATATTATTAAAACAAGATTTCCTTCATTTTATATGGAATTAAATTTACAGTTCCAAAACTGGTAAGTTATGTTACTTGTGGTTCCCCTCCTCACAAACCTTTTTCACATGATGAACAAAAGACACAACCAATGGATACATTGGCACATTTTTATTCATTCATGTACTACACAGTACAACAACAACAACAACAAAAAAAAAGAGAATCTCATCCACATCACAGGCTATATTAGCCCTAGCCAGGCAGCGGGGGTAAAATCCTCTTGCATGCCTGATCCACCCCAGCACGCATCTACTGACACATCTTGGCAGGCTTCTTCCATGGCCTGGACGAGGTGAACACGCATGTAAGGTTCTCGATCATACACTTTCCACTGCCATGCCGAAAAAAAAACTCCTCTATTGGGTTTAGAAAGGGAGAGTATGCAGGCAGAAAGATGTTTGAAAATCTCGGGTTATTGGTAAACCAGTCTCGAACTAGAGCAGCGCGATGGAAGCTGACGTTATCACAAACAGCAACGTAGTGAGGGTGCTCTGGTTATGCTGGTTCCCTGTGGTCCAACAGGAACATATGCTCTCTTAGACCATCAAGGAAAGCAAGGAGGAGCATAGTGTTATAGGGACCTAAAATGGCATGACGGTGGAGTACCCCTCGTTGGCTGATGGCTGCGCAGATAGTGACATTCCCTCCGCGCTGACCAGGGACATTTACAATAGCCCAATGGCCAATTATGTTCCTCCCCCTTCTCCTTCTTTTGGTCAGGTTGAAACCAGCCTCATCTACAAAGATAATTTCATGGGGAACAGGCCAGCCTTCAATCTCAAAGATTCTCTGCAAAACACATGAAACACAGTAGAGTAAATCACTATGCTGAAGCACAGTTCAAGAGGGCACAAATGGCAGCATAAACTGCTATACTCTGATGGTACACAATACTTCATGCGATATCAAAATTCATACCTGAACATATTCCACTCGTTGGTCTTTCACTCTGTCAGAGTTTCGTTCAAAAGGGACGCGGTATACCTGTTTCATCCAGAACTGGTGCTTTCGGAGGATGCGGTCAGTTGTGGAGAGGCTGATGATCGAAAATGATTATTATCCTCAATCACTGATCACTGATCAATTGGATGATGGAGGCGACGGTGAAGCGACTCAAATTAGGCTGTACTCGTTGCCCAGCCTCCCTCATAGTCATGCCATGGACCAGGACATGATCAAATAAAGTGGCTCTAATTTCATCTGAGACTGCTTGTCTCCTTGCACTTCCTCCTCCTCCTCCACCTCCACCTCCACCTTGTCCTTCACCATGTCCTCCTCTTCCTCTTCTTCCTCCTCTTCCTCCTCCTACACCACGTCCTCTTCCTCTCCCTTCTCCTTCACCATGTCCTCTTCCGCCTCCTTCACCACATCCTCTTCCTCTCTCTCCTCGACCTCTTCCTTCATTTCTTTGTGGATCCATTGTTCCAAAGCTCAAATGAACTGACTCTGGCACTTTTATGTATCTTGAAAGTTCTGATTGATGTGTGTTAAATTTTGACTCTTAGTGTTTTCACCTGGGTAATTGTGTGCTAATTGAGCTGAAACTATGCTGACTTGAGTGAACAATGTTGAATGCTAGTGCTTTCTAAATGACCACATGGTCTAGGCAATGAGAAATTAAGGGATTTGTGTGTAGAGTTTTGCAGTGACAGTTCAACAAATCTGACTCATTTGTCAAAACAGGGAATAGTGTTATAGTTTAGTGAAATGGGTGTGCTTTTTGATAAATGGCGTTATGGTTTTGAAATTTTAGTTCAAAAGCCGGGTTATAGTGTTTAAGCAATCGAGAAAAACTGTATTATAAAATGATTATGAGAAAAAAAAATGTCACTCTCCATGTTATATTAACTATATTAAATTATATAAACATAAATGTTTTGCCCCCATCTTAAATTATAAAATAATAATATTTTTAATAGACTGATTAATGCAATTAATGCACCTAATGTATGCATGCACTCTGTACATACATGCCAACCCTCCCGATTTTTCCGGGAGACTCCCGAATTTCAAAGCCCCTCCCGAAAATCTCCCGAGCCGACCTTTCTCCCGAATTTCTCCCGATTTCCACCCGGACAACACAATTTCTACAACATCCGTCACTTGGCGCTATTTCAGACCGAACAATAGGGACTTAGCAACAGCCTCTGGTGGAACGGCAACGCCATTCTGGCGTTATATTGCACAAGCGCGAATTTAACTGCTACTTTGTGACGTTCTACTTTAACGGTCTACTACGGGAAAACAGCTGATTTGAGTCGCTTCAACATGAGAGATTAGGTATATAAATGTTATGGCATATGACACTGTAATTTGCATCAGTTTATGATTGTCTTATCACAAACGATCTCATTGGGAATCCCGAGAAAATCTACATAGATAATAAAAAAATATTTTATTTTGCCATGATAGGTAAAAAAAAAACAAAAAAACAAGATAGCTTGAATGCACTGTAAGTCGCTTTGGATAAAAGCGTATGCTAAATGCATTAAAAAAAATCTAACAGAATTGGTAAGTCACATTTTCTGACACAAAATTCATTTAGGTGTAACAGATATGCAGATCATCGATTCATGGGTTAAATTCAGGCATAAAAAAATGAAACCCATTTTGCACTAATTGCCTGGCCTGGCGCCAGCCTGGCTGGACTTAAATTAATTTACGATACCTGTGCAAGCCTCAAAGGAGACACTAAACCAACCACATTCCAACATACACAAAGGAAACCTTTCGTAAAGTTCCTTACTTTTGTAAGTCCTTATTAATATGTATTTTTAATGTTTGTGTATTGCATAAAAATGGTTAATCCTGGGTAAATGGTTAAAGTGGTGACTTATAAGTGGAAATGTTCTCCTCAGCCTAACTCTTTCTCAAATAGTCATGTGTATGTAACCCCCACTTTTGCAGGTCGTAAAACTTTATGACCACCCTGGACAACAGGAGAGGAGAGAAGTCAAATCACTGGTTTCTTTTCCCCAATGCATTCTATGGAATGTATTCATTAACTTTCTGTTTTTATGTTTTATACATGTATTACGTATTCCCTTTTTGGTACATTAGATGTTTCCCATATAAATTGGGACTATCTGCAGTGTTATCATGTGTTAATCAATTCTTTAAATGTGTGTAATTCTGCTTTTGAATGTAACTTCATGTTTTGATCATCAATATATATTATGTTTAGTATCTGTGTAATCGTCATGCTGTGACAGACCCATTTATCTAGAGCAAAGTACTGAAAAATGTATGTAATCTGGAATTACGAACTTGCTAGAAATTTCCCTGAGGAAATCTGACAAGCCCTAGATCACCAGGGGGTTGTCTCCACAGAGACAAAGGAACTTTTCCCTCCGCTTCAGATCGCGGACGTTCATTGGCTGTTAACGCGAAAAGAGGCGGAGACCATCTCAAGCCATAAGAACGACCGAACAAGGTCCGCCCTCTCTCTTCTTCTCCTTCTCCGTTCTCGGACACGCTGCTCTCCTGTGCGACCAATGTTGCTTCCGCACGGCCTTAGGCCGCGCTCATAGCGCAAGCCCCCTCAGCACAGGGGCTGAGAGAAAAAGCCATTTTAATGGCTCCTTTGGAAGCTTTCGTTTTGTTGTTTCTTTCCTTTTCTTTACTAAGTTTATTCAACTATTCGCCTCTCCACGCAAGGAAGACGAATTCTGGAACATTGTTTGTTGAACCTTTCAAATTCCTACGCATATTTACTCTGTGTGATTTGTAGTTTGATGTATTACTAGTTGAATGATTAAAAACCCATATATAACATGATTGGCTTGGACTCCACCCCACTCACATTACGAGTCACTGAGAGGTCTGATCTTTAGCTACAAGCTTTAAATTTAGAAACTAAATTTATCATAAGGATAGGATAATGTTTTCATGGCCAGAGAATATTTTTCCTTGAATTATAATAAGTGATAACTTTATTGGAAATTGATAGGTCAGTCTGGTTTGCTGGTCAAACCACTGTTTGATTTGCAGTAATTTACAGTAAGGCATATCACAACAATTGATATGGAGAATGGAATATTGACATATTAATGAGTAAATTACAGTGCCCTGTGATTATTTATTGGTATAGGCAATTGAGCTATTTTTCATAATCAATCAAATTTAATGTAACTGTCATCTGAGATATAAATTAATCATATTCCTGATTAATTATTCAAATTCCCTATATATCATTTGAGTTAATTATTCTGTAAGACTCATTGTTGTTACCTAAGGATTCGTCTTCCTCCATGTAATCAATGTTAAAAGGCAAGTATTGCTTACATGGTAAATCTAGCTTTTTACTTATTTGCATCATACAATATTAAAAACTCATTTTCTGACAAAAGATTGTCATTTAATGCCAAAAGCAATCATTCTCTTGCTTTTTTAAATGACATTTTTTTGTATCTCAATAAGTGAATTAATGTCGCATTGCGCTGTCCTGTTTACCGTTGATTATTAATTTTACATTCTTGGCTATGGAGGTGTGACTGCAAACTTCCGGTTGCTGTAGCCGTTCCATTCGCAGCTGTTGCTTAAAGTCCCTAATAATAAAGGTTACACCTCGAAGTCAAGCGCGGCAAATTCAGAACAGAAAAAGAAGAAGAAAGGGGAAGAGGAAGAAAGAAGAGACATGGCGAATAAAATGAAAGAAATATGCCTGCAAATTCCTAACTAAATGAACTGGGTTGGGTGTGCATAAATGGGTTTGGGTTGTGATGGGTTGTTGTTACTGTACATAATATGTATGTATAAATTATGTACAGATAAATTAATTATATTCTTCTTTACGTTTGTTTATGTGTGTGATTATATATGACACAACAGCAGGTGGAGCGTTTGGTAGAAATATAACTTTCCCTGGTAACAACAGAACACAAAGCACCACAGCACTGGACTTTGAATGTGCAGCGCTCATGTTTATTCAATGAAATCATAATGTTAGCCTTTTGAAGCTTAATCGACACAATCCTTTCCGTCCCCAAATTTAAAACATTCTGAAATCATAATGAAGACTTGTTAAGGCCTTAAATTTGATACAAGTAAATTTAAGACTTTTTAAGACCCCGCAGAAACCCTGAAGAGAGAGAGCGAACACAGACAGGCAAACAAAATACTCTGGCAGAGAGCATGATTTAACTAACAATGCCTTATCAGTGGATTTGTTTCTCGCATAAAGCTTTTCACTTCATAAGACGCTAATTGGTGGACAGGAGTCTATCATTCTATTCACATATACATTGCTAGTTAGTATGAAGAGCTGCTAATGTCAATTGCTAATTGCTGAAGTTGAAGTTTTACTGATGTAAAACATATATATTTTTGTATTGCATTCCTGAGCCCACTAGGTGCGTTTACATGGACACTTTTTGCTTCCATTGGAATTAATTCATTCTGATTGACGAATCTAAACATACTGTTTACATGAACGGTTAATAAAGTGATTGGGTTGATGTGCACGTTTACATGTCACATTTCACTTTTCAGTTTCGGTTCTCAATCCGATCAAGTGTTTACATTTCCTCTCGCTCGGATTACAAAAGGGATAAACCAACCCTTACAATCCAATCTAAATTTTTGTCGGAACGAGCCAATTCAATCCGATTGATGTGTTTACATATGACTTTTTTATTCTGATTGTGCTTCTTGTCCTATTATGATCGGATTAGAAGGGTCCATGTAAAGGCAGCTATTGACTTTGATGAAACACATTCTTGTCTGGTCATTTGTGGAAACTGCTGACGATTCTGTCAGTAAAAGTTATGAGCAGCAAGTTTGACATTTTCTTTAGATAATACAATGGTAGAGGTTTTTGTGAGAGGACAGGGGTCATAACACAACAATAACAACAGTGGTTTATTATCTTTCCACTGTGGGAAAAAACAAGTCATCATTGTTTTGTGTTTGCTTTTCGCAATATACTCATAATAGCAAATCTCACATAATTAAAATTACAATTACGATATTATCGCAGACCATATCGCACACCCCATTTTATCTTTCCACTGTGGGAAAAAAAACAAAAACAAAAAAAAAACAAGTCATCATTGAAAGTCTGTCCCAATATAATACCACCAGGCTGCGAAATAATAACAGTGATGATCAATATTGTTCCTCCTGTCTCCAAAGCATCCAAAAAAAGACCTAGTGGCCTGGTGGAACAGAAGACAAAGTCCTTATTTAGAATTGACGAAACTACTGTAATTCCAGTTTACAAACACACAATGGGAACTGAATAAATTATCAATTTATAACACATTGATTTTAAACATCCTAACAAATTATTATTATTAAATTATTATTATTATCATTATTATTATTTTTTTCACAAGCAAATCAATGGCATACTCTTTACTTAATTTCTGTATTAATACCATGGTATATGATAACGTGGTGATTCAGCAACATTTCACAGCATAGCATAGCTAGAACCATGGTAGAATAGAGTGTTTTTTCATTATAATTTAAAACACTTACATTATTTATTAACATATTTATTTATTTGGTCACTCTTATATATACTCATTTATTTATGCATAATCTTATTATATTATTTGTAGAGTGTTTTCTGATCAAATTTGCAATGATTCAAAAAATAAATAAAGCAACTTTCTTTTTTGTGGCCCGTTTTTATATTCAAATATCATGTGATGGCTTTAAACATCACAGTGTGAGTAAAACCGATTTAATGAGACAGAAAGAGTAAACAGTGATGTTGTGCTTTGTGCACTGGAGCCTAAGCCTCTTTTCTAAATGAGCTGTTGTTGTATGCATGCTTCTGTTGTAAAAAATATCCTATGTGTACCAACAGTAATTTTGATAACACATACAGTTGATCTGTTCTTCACCAAAGAACTACTTTGTTTACTCAACTAATGTTCTTATACTATCCAAACTGCTCATTTCCCTGCAATGTCCCTTTGGCATTTAATGACAATAGGTCTTTACCAACTGGTATGCTTAAAGCTAGATAAGGAAATGCCAAGCATTGCAAATTATGTCTTAACGACTGTCTGACATAAATAATAATGAACAGAAAAGATGAACATCCTCTTCAGGAGTACTTCATCACAGGAACTCACATCAAGAACGCAACCTGCTCTGCAAAGATAACTGCAGCCAAGAGCTGCATCCCGTTCACCTGCTTCTCCCAGAAACTTACAGCCAAAAGGAGGAGGAAACGTGGAGAGAAAGAGAGACGGGGGGCAGATTTGAAAGGCTGTGCATAACACACTCATCATTTTCACACCGCATGTCTAAGTAAATCATTATAACAGGCCCCATGACTCTCCAATAGAGCGCACCCAAGATTTATTTTCATTTTAATACATGATATAGACCTAGGCAATAACAAAAGAGCAAAGCATAAAAACAAGCTGTGTTTGTATTTGTACATAAAGTTTGCATTTGAATGCAAGAGAGGGCTATTAATAGGCCCAGAGGGAATCTACTGCCTTATTCTACATTTTCCGTGCTGAATTTTGTTGATTTACTGAGTTTAAGCATGGTAAAATATGTTAAATAGAGCTGAAACTTTCCAAAATATTTAATAGATGAACACATACACAGCAAGGGAGTCTTATGAATTGCAGAAGTCCGATTATGTGGAAATCTGCCATACTTTCTGTGGATGTGGATTTCATGTGGGCCCAGCTATTATTTAGAAAATATTTCTGAAATATTTTGTACTTCTGAAAACAATTCTGAAATATTTATTATCATACAATAAACTGTACTCACAAAGCGGAACCTTTTCTGCAGACCAGTGCATGAATCCTTCTTCCGTTCATAATGTCCAAAAGTAAAATTTATAACTGTGTCTGAAGAACACAAGCAGTACTTGAGATCACCGGCGGCACAAGGGGGGTCTTGGGGGGTCAAGACCCTGCCAAAAAACGCCTTGACCCCCTATTTGAGCCCCCACCCTCTTCCTGATTAAAAATATATATATATCCGGGATAAAGATTAAAAAATGTTTCTCTTCAAACTATGCAGAACAATAATAAATAATTATTATTTTGACATTTATTCATACACTGAACCGAGAACTGTTTCTGTCGGACTCGTCCGATTCGAGAACCGAGGAGCTGATGATACTGCGCATGTGTGATTCAGTGTGAAGCAGACTGACACACAGAGCGTCTGAACTGAACTTATTCTATTGATGATTGATTCTGAACTGATTCTGTGCTAATGTAATGAGCGCGGGTAAAACGAGGGCTTAAATGAAGGGCAGTTGACATTACAGTTGAAGGGCCAATGACATTACATCGAGCGCAAAAGGACCGGTGAACCGTTTTTTTTTTTCAACTGGTTTTGTAATAACATTCCCTTTTGTGAATGCCTGCCCATGTCCAATCATGATATTAGTACAGTTTATTAATAATAATTTAGTCGTAAATAAAATGACCAACATGATGACCTTTCACCTGACAACACGACCTCATCCAACCGGGACGATTCCTCTTGCGCATTTTTTAATTGCTAGAGGATATTTTCAACACCGTGGTAGCTGGTAAGTGGCATTTCATTCTCAGCGAAGTGAATTTGATGTTTATTTACTTATTATTTTTTTACAAGAACGATGTGATGTGAGAACATGCAGATATTTTGTTTATATTGCTGTGTGTAGCCTGTAGTGTAGAAGTAACACATGCTGTTTGAGGGAGAAAAGTTTCACAGGCTTTGAGAGGTCTTGGTTTTTTGTTATTTGACTAAACTTTTATTATTTTACAGTACTTATTTATTTTTGAACACGTAGAGTGCCTTAAAAATAATTATCACAACACTGGTAAGGCTTATTCAGATTTTCTCATTCTCTGAATTATCATTATAAAAATTCAAAACAATTCAAAAACAAATTCAGAAATGAATTAAAATATAATTATATTTTAAATGTGACGCAAATATTTGTTTTTTTCTACAATAGCAACAGTGTTTACAACAGCAAGACCACTTTAGCCTGCAAACTCAGTAATATCTGGAAATAAATGTAAAATGATCAGTGTCAATAAAAAATGCATAATATAAAAAAATAAAAAATGCATAATATACCTGACATCAAAGTGCAGTGTGAAGGATATGAATAACAAATGAAGCCTGTCATTTGCTTACATTGCAAAGGTGTTAAATTTTAGACAACTACAAGAGTAATAATAATATTAATCACTATATTCCAGTTTATCAGTTTTTTATTGTGTTGTATCAATATTTAAGGTGGACTTATTGATTAGGTGCAAGAATAGTAGTGATGGTTAAAATAACAGATTAATGCTGAAATAGTAAATTGAGCCTTGTTCCTAGATGGACAGAGAGTGGAAAGTAATGGATCAAATGAAGAGATGGATATAGAGGAAGTAAAAGAGGGAAATGCAGAGGCACAAGTGACAGAAAGAGAGCAGGGAACAGCGAGCCAGGAGACAGAGGCTGGTGAGAAAGAGGAAAATGAAAGAGGCACGAGCGTTTTCTATAGTTTTTACTATAACAGCTGTTCTTAATTATTCTGTAGAACAGAGAAGAAAAAAAACATCAGGTTGGGACAATTTAAGATATTGAAGACAGCCACATTAAACAAGTTAACCGCTTAAGTCATTTGTGGATTAATGCTTATTGGAGACGTGAACCGTTTCAAACGATTCAGTTCGATTTGGTGAACTGCTTCAAGAAGATCCGGTTACATTGAGTAATTCATTCGCGAACCGGATATCATTGAACTATTGTGTTTTGAAATCTCTCTCACAACAGACACGGAAGAGAAGACAGTGCTGAATAAAGTCATAGTTTTTTTCTATTTTTGGACCAAAATGTATTTTCGATGCTTCAAAAATTTCTAACTGACCCTCTGATGTCACATGGACTACTTTGATGATGTTTTTCTTTCCTTTCTGGACATAGACAGTAGACCATACACACAGTTTCAGAGGAGGGACTGAGAGCTCTCGGACTAAATCTAAAATATCTTAAACTGTGTCCCGAAGATAAACGGAGGTCTTACGGGTTTGGAACAACATGAGAGTGAGTTATTAATTACATAATTTAAACTTTGGGTGAACCAACCCTTTAAAGTTTGAGCATATTGTTTGCAAACTGCAATTGATTAATTAATTAAAAACAAAGTAGTTGATATGCTGTGTTGTTTATGATGTTTAGTAGCAGTAATATGAAGTTATTAGCTGTGTCCACTGTATTTTTTGTTGGTTTTCATGAGACCCCCCTTGAAATGACCAGGACCCCCATTGCCCCCCCCCCCCCCCATCAAAATTGTCTGGAGCCGCCACTGCTTGAGATGTCATGTTCTTGTGCAGCAGGACAGCACAGGCTATTACACCGTCAAAAACAAAGCAAAAAACAAGACAGCAATTTTGACTTTTCACGGTTAAAAGCAGAAATTTATGAAGGAACTCAATGAGCCTTGCCTTCTAAACAACAGCAACCTCAGGCACTGTATCTCATAAGTCATTTAACACTATAATGCGGCTTGACAAGAAACCTAAGATCTGTATAGGCTAGGACAGGGGTAGGCAATTTCGGTCCTAGAGAGCCGCAGTCCTGCAGAGTTCAGCACCAACTGCCTGTAGACTTAGTAATCGCCCAAGTATAGGTCTCTGCAGAAAAGCCATCACCTCGCTTTCTGATTGGATGTTGTTTCGTTTCACGTGATAATTTCCAGAGCGTGCGTGCGTTTGTCCGCTGGGTTCCCCCCACACATCAGGATTTCTGATCGTAAGTACAGTATTAAACATGTTGAGAATTTACGATTCACGATCGGGCCGGCTCCGACGTTATTCCGGTCAGGTTTGGACACTCTTAACACACCTCACACCAAGGGAAAATCTGATAAGATAATCTGTAGAGCCATCAAGATAATCGGGACATAGCTAGGATTGTCAGAAGGGAGAGATTGGCCCAAAATCAGCCCGATTATCTTTTGGTGTGTAACCAGCATTAGTCTCTAGTAATCCTGAAGACACTGATGAGCTTGTTCAGGTGTGTTTGATTAGGTTTGAAGCTGAACTCTACAGGACTGTGGCTCTCTAAGACTGAACTTGCCTACCCTCGGGCTAGGTGCTATAGAGAATTTTAAATAGCAGAAACTTTTTTTAAAATAATATTTTTTTATTGATTTTCAGTGCACAGATGCAAATAAAAATTGTTTTAGTTCACTGAGTTGCCTAATATTTATTGGACTAAGTATATACAGAACTTGTCTGTACATTAGGGCTGGGACAACGCGTCGAGGCCATCGATGACGTTGACGCAAAAAATACGTCGACGCAAAATATGTGCATCGATTCGTCGACCTGTTTTTATTTCTCTAAAAAACGTTTGCAAAATGTCTACCTTATGTGCACTGAATATACGCGATGGCCGGATCAACATTCTGTCCAACGTTATATAACCAATCCAGGGGTTTTTCTGCATTGATCTTTTTTTTTGGCGGCTGTCAAAGCCTTATTTGATCGGTGAGTGAAGTAGAATAGAAATGACTGCTGCGCCTGCCTGACAGGGCGCGTACAAGAGAGTGCGCGCACACTCACTGTCTTCAAACAACATGAGCGCTTCTTACTCCCTCTCTCCCTTGTGCATATTAATCAAAATCATTAGACACGATAGAAAAAGGGCGGAACGCCAAAGTTTCACGCGTGCTCGCGCACTCACAGTCTTCAAACTACACGAGTGCTGTCTTGCTCTCTCTCTCTCTCTCTCTCTCTCTCTCTCTCTTCCTTGTGCATAATAACCAAAATCATTAGACACGATAGAAAAAGGGCGGAACGCCAAAGTTTCACGTGGAGCGTTCAGAGATTTTTTTTCTCCATGACAGGCTGCTGGCTCCCACTGTTAATTTTTTTTTTTTTGGAAAATAACTCGCTGTATTAGCTTAAAGCCCTCGAGTTTACATTGGTTACTGTATTCTTTCAATTGCTCTAAACAAGTATTCTGGGTGAACTTTTTTATTGATTGCTAGACATCAATTTGTTGTTATTTTCATCTGAAAGAGGAACTTTTTTCAGTAAGCTAGGCCCTATGTGTTCAGTAAGCTTGTTTCAGTAAGCTATGTGTTTTCAATGCTTCAAGGTTTATCGAATGCTATCTCTATACAAGTGCGAAGTAATGCATTCTTAGTCAGTCTTTTATTTTGTAATTTTAAGAGCAATAAACATATATTGCAATGTTAAGGCTTCATGTTTTTTTTCATTCAGATATGTAAATTAACATGTATAAATTGTTAGTAGTCAATTAATGGGGAGATAATTGAAATAGGTCCAGGAAAAATTAATTGTTAGATTAATCGATGCATCGAAAAAAATAATCGCTAGATTAATAGTTTAAAAAATAATCGTTTATCCCAGATCTACTGTACAGCTACTTCTGCTTAAACAGCTCTAGAGTTTAGTCACAGCTCTGCCACTAAAAGTTGACCAAATTGCTTTTGAGAAACATCAGACTGTCCAAACGTGGAAAAAAAAAAAACAGCGCAACTCATTTGAACACTGCTGCATGGACCATTCATTAGCTCGACTCACAGCGGCTGTTTAGACTAACTATCAAGCTCTACTGGTGATTGATTCATTGGAGTCTTTTCTGATCAAAGAATCTGTCAAACCAGTAAGTAATATGGTCTAAATCAATTCACAATTCATTCTGAATCATTTAAACCGTTCAGAAATGCACGCTGAATCATTAGCTGTGGTAAAACTATAACGTGATGCAAACACTAAATACCCCCCCCCCCCCCCCAAAAAAAAGAACTATAATTAAATATGAATATTGACCAGTCTATTGAAAAGTTACATTAACTGCATTCTCTTTTTTGCAAGTGATGAAAAAATATATATTTATTTTGATCAACGCTGACAGGGTTTCCGCGGGGTCTTAAGACTTAAGACTTAAAAATTGTTTAAAGACTGAAATGCAAAGTTTATTATTTTATAAAACTTAGGTTTTGTGAAAACTTGTATCTGAACTGTAAATTATGCTTTTACAGTAATTTTACAGTTTAATATGGTACTATTACCCTACCCTCATATCATTTTTCTTTAATGTTTTAACATCTGTTTGAACTCTCATTCTGATGGCACCCATTCGCTGCAGAGCTGCTAAATTCCTCCAAACCAATTCTAATGAACAAACAGGTATCAGGCCCTCCTGACATAAAACACATTTGTCATGTCATGTGTTTCAGTTCCTGCCTTGCTTTTTTTTGGTCTGTTTCCTGTCCTTGTTTAGTTTGATTATTAGTTGATTCCCCACACCTGACTGGACCTTGTTATCCTGTCTTTATAAGCCCCAGTCTGTTCAGTTTATGTTTGTTGAGTGTTTCTGATGTACTATGTGTGTGTTTCTCAAGCTCCTGTTGTGATGATTCCCAGTGTTTCCTTGATTAAAGCATGCCAAATATTCCTTGTTGACTCCAGTGTGTTCCCTGAATAGTGTGACATGACAGTGAGTAAATTAATCAAGTTTTAATTCTGAGGTGTAACATTACTTTAAATCAATCAGTCAGTCAATAAATTACCAATAATATTTTTGGATTTCAAATTATCAGTCGGAGGAAGATCTTTACCCCATGTTTTTAATAACAAAAATAATTTAATATATGGAAAGCACTAACATAATCTATGATGGTTCTACTGATAGAAAGAAATGCTTCCTGCTACTGTAAGTTGCAGTCTTTTGACCCCCAGTGACACAAGTTATAATTTGATTCATCAACTTTAAAAAGATTTGAAAGTAGAAATCATGATTTCAAGACACTGAGTAACAATGTGTGTGCAGGAACAGGAACTTCTCCAAGGCTGTGAACCTGTGGCCAGCCAGCATATTCTGGATGATGCATGAGCATATAGTTCAGGTTGACTGGCATTGCCTTGGAGCTTGCCAGTGGCCAGTCCCTGATTCCCCAACACTCAGCTATCCTCACTTCACCATCTCCATGTGCCTCCATGGTAACAAGGCAGCAGTATGTGGGGAAAGTGTATTCTGATGATGTGTAATTACCCTGAAGGTAAGTTGTCTATTTTTCATTCAACCTTACCTCAATCAGCCCTGATGAGCCAATTTAGCTATGAGCATTTCACAAGCCAGCTACAACAAAAGAACACTTTAAAGACGGATGATAAAACAAGGTTTCCTGATGAAATAATTATCAGATGGGTGCGATTAATTTCTGCACTCTGTAGTGATGAATAGAGTGTCACTGTAATTTCAGGAGCATCTTAGCATATCTGTTAGAACATTGATGCTTTTGGTGTTTGAATTTTTCATTAATGTTCTGCTGTATGCTCCTAATTAATGCCTCCCCTTATTGAGTTGTTTATTTTCTCCCAGTGTAAAGCTGAATCATTTTAAGAGAATGTTACACCACATGAATTCATGCAATATCTGCTGAAGAGCACTTAATTATAGCAGCGGAAAACTGAAAGTATGTTGGGATATTGTACATAAGACTGGACTTTTCAAAAGTGTCCTGATAAATTGGATTTGTGAATCTTAAATTATGGAAGTATATATTTTTCTGAAAAGTATATGAAAGTTTAGCAACATACACCACACTTGTAACTATATTGATCTTGTCAGCATAAACTAGTCTGTCAGTAATTTTTCTGAGAGATATTAGGACGCACACATTCCTCATATAACTTTTTTTTTCGTTAGTCTTCATTTTATTTCATTTACGTGACACTATATTGTATCCTGCACAAAAAGAAGCACCACATCACTGAAGATCTGCCGGTCCTGCTTTTTTCAAGCAGATAGCTAAGCTGATGTTTTTGCATAATGTTGCATGAAATGTCCCTTACGAAAAATAACCATGGTTTTATTATAGTAAAACTGTAGTAACCCATGTTTTTTTGGCGTGTTGACTACCATTTGTATAACCACAGATTTACTACAAATACCATGGTTAAACTATGGTTAATTTACCAAAACCATGGTTAATTTGTGGTTACCGTGGTTTAACTATAGTAACCATGGTTTTTTGGTTTTATTTGTAGTAAAACCATGGTTAATTTTCATAAGGGGTGTAACTTATCTCGTCTGCAATCTTCCTATCTGCATATTTTTAAATGTGTGAAGTTATCAATGTGTTGCAAATCAAAGCAATAGTTCATCCAAAAATGAAAATTCTGTCATTATCATTTCTATGCCTTCTTAAATTGAATGATATTCTTCTGTGGGGAATATAAAGTGATTTTTGAAGAATATCCTGGCCACTCTTTTAAAGATATGGTTCACTTTTATATATATATATATATATATATATATATATATATATATATATATATATATATATATATATATTAATAATAATAATTTACCTTTATTCCACATGGCTGTGTCCCTTCTGAGAAACATGCTGATAATTTCCTGCTTTTATGAAGCCCCTCCCTCAGAAATGAGTGATGGGCTCTGATTGGTTAGCTACCAAAGTGTGTTGTGATCGATTAAACCTTCTCTAGTGTGTATCTAAAAGTCCCGCCCCTCACCTCAGTGTCAGTTGTTTTGTAAACAACTGGGTCGTTAATATTATTTATCAGTTTGAGCCCGATTGAGAAGCAGAGAAGAGATTATTGAAGATAATTGTTTAATGGTAGGCCTGTTTTTTGGTCTCATACTTTTAGAAACGCTGTTATTTGTAAATGGAACTGCTTAGCTTTTAATGTGGTTCTATCCTGATTAAGGCTTTAATACAGTACTGCAACTGCACGTCCATGTTTAATGCTTATCATGGCTATGTGGAAAATACTGTAACTGTGTAACTGGAACAGTAGGACTACATTGTTTGGAGCTGTGAGAGATGCAGAGCAGGGGGATGCGAGGAACATGATTGAGAATCACTGCTTTAGAACATTGATTTGGAAACTTGTGAATCCATTAGAATCGTTAGAAGACAGAATTGCATATATGAATAGATTTTGACATGCACCTAGTTTTCCCTTCCTCTTCTCTAAAGCAGCACAGCATGGCCTCACCTCCTTTTGCTTCCTTCTCCCATTGGCGGGGTTTATCGGGATTTGTCATGAACCTGGGAAGTAATTTGTTGTAGTCACTACAAGTCATTTTTGAAGGCATTAAACTGCCAGACTATCTCTGTTTGCATTCAACTTTCAGCTTCATAACTTTGGATTCAAAGTGTTTATTGTCATTCCCAGTGAGGAAAGCAAGTTGCGGACATTGTTTGCAGACATTGTAACTGCTACATTACAAAAAGTGAAATCACAATCAACCACCCCTTTAATATGAATAAAGATAATGAATAAAGATAATCTCCAAAAAAAAAAAAAACTTTTTCCTAGTCTTGTGATGTCATTTAAACTTTGTCATAAATATGCTGAAATAAATAACTAAAATCTCTCCCCTTGGCTCTACTGTGAGTTCATGAATAAATCTGTCCAAATTGTGAATTAAACATTAGTTTCAGTTAATGTGTGTGCGTGTGTGTGTGTGTGTGTGTGTGTGTGTATATATATATTAGTTTCAGTTAATGTGTGTGCGTGTGTGTGTGTGTGTGTGTGTGTGTGTGTGTGTGTGTGTGTGTATATATATGTATATATGTATGTATGTATATATATATATATATGTATGTATTGTTTGTTTCTGAATCTTACTGAGCTGATCTGATTCTTAAATTCAACTCACCATCTAAGTTGTTCAGTTTCAATGGTTCAATGGCTCATTAGAGGAGAACAGAACCAGTGGAAATTGATTTGAATTGTCTGTTGTGTTGTCACACAAATTATACTTTTTATTTTATTTTTTATTTTCAAGCTTGAAAGACTTCCTCTTCAAGTTGGCTTCATAAAAAAAAAAAAAAAAAAGAGAGTGAGCAGTAAATTAAAACATACTTTAATTTCACATAAGATGGAATCATAAGGGAGCTTAAGAAGACACAATGACAAATCCATTTGGAGTTATATTAAAAATTGTTCTGGCTATTCCAAGCTCTATTGTTGCAGTCAGTCCACAAGTTTTCAAATAAAGCGTGCACAATAATAGTAAAATGTGCTGCAGATGGCATGAATAAAGGCCCCCTGTAGTGAATTCATGAGTTTTTGTAAGAAAAATATTAATATTCAAAACGTACAGTAATCATCACTTTAATCTAGCTTGCGCCAACAGTTGTACACAGAAGCATGTATGAGGTCAGCGTTGCGCATGTGCCGGTGAGTCTCGTGAAAACCAGTGTTTACAGGATTAAAAAGTTTCCATAACCTGGCAATGGAAAACCAGTCTTGCTTATATCAAAATCCTCCAACATTCTTCTTTACAAATCCTTGTTTTTTTTTTTTTACTTCTAATTAGTGACCATTATTTTGTTCTGATCTCTCCGCTGCATTTCCACATTCTTTGTAAAGCTAACCTCATGTGTACTTCAGTGATTGCAAGCAAGATTCAAATGATTATTACATTTTGAAAATGTAGTTTTTTTTTATATAACTCTGACTGGATTCGTCTGAAAGAAAGTCATATACACCTACAGTAGGATGCCATGGGGGTGAGTAAAATGCAGCCTAATTTTCATGTAAGAGTAAATTAATTTGTTGATCTGGTTTGAACCATTTAAATTAAATCTTAAATGCAAAAAAAGAAACAAATAGACACTTTATCAATGCAGTACTGAATCTCTTTGTTTTCTGGCCTGACAGCCCCACAGTGTACTGATAACTCCATTAGTGCCCTGTTACTGTATATTACTACATATTTCAGTGATACAATAAATGGCAAAAGAATTGCAAAAAATAATTCACACAAAACTATTTAATATAACCATTTCTTTTGCCTGTCATCAAGTTCAGAATACTATTGGGGACTTTTTTTGTAAGTTTTATGAAAAAATTTAATTCTCAATGTTAAGACAAATTACATACATGTACAAGACTTAGAAACATGAAACAAAAACAGGAAAAGAGTAAACAATGAGAAACAGACCATGGAACATACAAGACAATAGACTTAAGCCCTAATGTTTCCCCGTTGATCTAGTCAGTTCTTCTGTACCATTGGTTTGTGAACAGCTTAAATAAGCGACTTAATAAAAAAAGAAAAAGAAAAAAATCACTCTGATCTAATCAAAGACTTCATCTGATCTTACCATAGGAACAATGTATTGTGACAAGTGTCCCGAGTCCTCATCAGCGTCGCCCTGGCAACCGACACGCCGCACCTGTCCCCGCTCATCAGCCACTGAGCAAGCCCAGCTGCGGCTCATCAAGCGGGCTATAAAGATGCGGCAGAGGAGGAAGAAGGGGAGCAACGTCTCCATGCCAGGAAGTGACTCTTTGTTCTTTTCCCCGCAGAAAGCAGCCCTTAAGCCGCAGCCCCGTCGAACCACGGTGACACCGGCACAGCACAGGCACGCGCACAAGAGGGATACAAGGACACGGACACGAAGACCCGCACTTTCGACACTTCCTCACTGGCACTCTCAATAAAATCCACCCTTCGGGGATATTTTTCACTCACTCGCTCGTCGTGTGCTTCTTTGTCTCGTGACAATTTGGTGGAGAATGCAGGCAGCAAATTGAAAGAAGCACCGACAGCGATCACCAAAATTGTGAGTTTTTTCCCCCGTTCACCGTTGTGTTTTTTTTCTTTTCTTTTTTTTTTGTGTGCAGGCGGCAGCTCCTCCCCCGTGATGGAAGAACTGCTCAAACACCTCACCGAGGTGAGCATCCGCCAGCAACAAATTGTTGAACACATGGCCGCGCGGCAAGGGGAAACTGAACGGGAGCTCGCCGCGCTTCGCACTGCCACCGCCCAGCGCGCTCCGCTGCCTGATCCCCGCGTCCAAGCCGCGCAGCTCGTGCCCCGGATGACGGCGAGTGATGACGTCGAGCTGTACCTGCAGATGTTTGAGGCCACAGCCGTGCGCGAAGTCTGGCCCATGGATGAATGGGCACATCTCCTCGCCCCGCTCCTGACGGGGGAAGCACAGCGGGCCTATTATTCTTTGACTCCCAACCGAAGGGCTTCATATGATGAATTAAAGAAAGAACTCCTCGGCCGCGTGGGTCTGTCCCCGATATGTGCGGCCCAACAGTTCCACGATTGGGAATATCGACCCCGATTGCCCGCTCGCGCACAGGCAGCGGAACTCACCAGGTTGGCGCATCATTGGCTGTTGGCCGGGGATCCCAGCGCGCACCAGGTGGCGGAGCGCGTGGCCGTCGACCGCCTTCTTCGCGCCTTGCCCCGATCCATCCGCCAGGCGGTAGGCATGCGGAACCCCTCCAGTGTGGATGAAGTGATCGAGGCCATTGAGCTGGCGGATGCCGCCTACCACCGGGAGGCTGGGGAGCGAGCGCCGCCTTTTCCCCGAAGGGTGGTCCAGGAGCGACGCACGCCGGAGGGCACCTCGCGGCACATGAGCAGGCCAGCGGTTCCCGGTCCCCAGGACGAGCCCATGCCAACGGAACCACCACGCTCCCCAGGACGCGCTTGGCTGGCAGGCTGTGCCGTTCACGACCCCCCAGCTGGGGCGACTCGGGCCGAAGTCGCCGTTAATGGCCGCCCGTTCTCGGCGCTGCTGGATTCCGGGAGCTCCATTACATTGATGCGGCCCACCGTCCTCCCTCCACGGTCAGGAGCCAAGGCCCGGATGGCCATCACGTGCGTCCACGGCGATACCAGACGGGTCCCCACTCGGCGAGTCGCCATAACCGCTGCCCCGGGAACCTGGTCATTGGAAGTAGGGATCGTGAAGGACCTGCCCGTCCCCGTCCTCCTCGGGAGAGATTGGCCGGGGTTCGACCGTCTGCTCGCCGCAGCCGCACAGCCTGCCAGCTCGACTGGGAACCGCCGACGCCGGAGGCCAGCAAAGGGACCTCCTCGACATCCCGTGCTGCTGACATCGGACAGCCCTCGAGAAGGTGAGCCCCCCTCCCAAAATTCTGACCTATATTTTGATGTGTTTCAGCAGGTGGCAGGAGGTGGGGCTTTCGCGAAGGAGCAGCACGAGGATGATCGCCTGAAGAACTGCTGGTCTCAAGTGAGGGTTGCGGAAGGAGAGGATCTCCAACCAGCACCTCATCCCATCCCTCACTTCGTCATCCGGAATGGCCTGCTCTATTGTGCCGCCCAGCGGAGGGGGGAGGAGAAGCTTCTGCTCGTAGTGCCCCGCAGCAAGATAGGAACGGTGATGGAACTGGCACACGCTCACCCGATGGCGGGTCATCTTGGGGCCCAGAACACCATCCAGCGGATCCGGGACCGTTTCCATTGGCCGGGCCTGGACGCCGATGTGAAACGGTTCTGCCAAGCCTGCCCGATCTGCCAGAGGACCTCACCACACACACCTCCCCCCAGCCCGCTGATTCCATTACCCATCATCGAGGTGCCCTTCGAGCGCATCGGGATGGATCTCGTTGGGCCGCTGCCGAAGTCCGCCCGGGGGCATGAACACATCCTGGTCATCGTCGACTATGCCACCCGCTACCCCGAAGCTATCCCTCTCCGCAAAGCCACCGCAAAGGCCATCGCCCAGGAGACCACGTAATGGTCCTGGTCCCCACCTCAGCCTGTAAATTCCTGGCAAGATGGCAAGGCCCGTACACGGTACTGGAGAGAGTAGGGCCCGTCACCTACAGGGTCAGACAACCTGGACGGCGTCGACCCGAACAATTATACCACGTCAACCTCTTGAAACGCTGGGTGGGGACCGGACCCCAACTTGCGGCCCTCACCGCCTCTACTCCCGTGGTTGTAGATGTCAATCCACACCTCTCCGCGGCCCAGAAGGCGGAGCTGCAACACCTAGTCGGTCAGTTCTCCGATGTGTTCTCCCCCCGGCCCGGAAGGACCAAGGTCGTCGAGCACGATGTGAGGACACCACCTGGAGTCATCGTCCGGCAGCGGCCCTATCGAGTCCCGGAGGCTCGGCGACACGCCATCGAGGAGGAGGTGCAGGAGATGTTGAGGTTAGGTGTGATCGAACCATCTCGGAGTCCCTGGTCAAGCCCCATCGTCATGGTCCCGAAGCCCGACGGCACCCTCCGGTTTTGCAACGACTTCCGCCGCCTAAATGAGGTCTCCGAGTTCGACGGCTACCCCATGCCCCGTGTGGATGAGCTGCTCGACCGCCTGGGAAGAGCCCGGTTCATCTCTACACTAGACCTCACAAAAGGATATTGGCAGGTCCCCCTGACTAAGGAAGCCAAAGCAAAAACCGCCTTCTCTACCCCCAGTGGCCACTGGCAATACCGGGTCCTTCCCTTCGGCCTACACGGGGCCCCTGCCACCTTCCAGCGCATGATGGACATCCTGCTGCGGCCCCATATGTCCTACGCCGCAGCCTATCTGGACGATGTGGTAGTCCACTCGGAGACCTGGGGAGAGCATTTAGAGCGGCTCCGGAGGGTGCTGTTGGAGCTGCGCCGGGCGGGACTAACCGCCAACCCCCGCAAGTGTCACCTAGCGCTGTCAGAAGCCAAGTACCTGGGTTTCCAGGTCGGTCGCGGCCTCATTAGGCCGCAGGAGAAGAAAGTGGAGGCCATCCTGTCCGCACCGAAGCCCTCAACGAAAACCCAGGTACGAGCCTTTTTGGGGTTGGCGGGATATTACCGGTGTTTCATACCTAACTTCTCCTCCTTAGCATCTCCCCTGACAGACCTGACCAGGAAGGGGCAGCCCGAGAAGATTCCCTGGAGCCCGGAGGCGGAGAAGGCGTTCCAGCAGGTGAAGATGGCCCTCACCTCCGAACCAGTCCTGCACGCCCCCGACTTCAGCTGCCCCTTCCTGCTGCAGACGGACGCATCAGACACCGGGTTGAGAGCCGTCCTCTCCCAGGTCCACGACGGTGAGGAACACCCGGTGATCTACATCAGCCGAAAGCTGTCCCCCGCTGAGACGCGGTACGCGGCCGTCGAGAAGGAGGCGTTGGCCATCAAGTGGGCAGTCCTGGAGCTGCGGTATTACCTCCTCGGCCGCCGGTTCACCCTCCTCACGGATCACGCCCCATTACAGTGGATGGCACGGGCTAAGGACACAAATGCCAGGGTGACCCGGTGGTTCCTAGCGCTCCAGGACTTCCACTTCACCATACAACATCGGGCGGGGACGGCCAACGCCAACGCCGACGGCCTTTCCAGGATGTGGGCAGCTTTCGCAGGTCTGTCAGGCTCCACTCCCCACCCCTACCCTCTCTCCCCATTCTCCCGCAGACACAGGACGACGCTTAGGGGGGGGAGTGTGACAAGTGTCCCGAGTCCTCATCAGCGTCGCCCTGGCAACCGACACGCCGCACCTGTCCCCGCTCATCAGCCACTGAGCAAGCCCAGCTGCGGCTCATCAAGCGGGCTATAAAGATGCGGCAGAGGAGGAAGAAGGGGAGCAACGTCTCCATGCCAGGAAGTGACTCTTTGTTCTTTTCCCCGCAGAAAGCAGCCCTTAAGCCGCAGCCCCGTCGAACCACGGTGACACCGGCACAGCACAGGCACGCGCACAAGAGGGATACAAGGACACGGACACGAAGACCCGCACTTTCGACACTTCCTCACTGGCACTCTCAATAAAATCCACCCTTCGGGGATATTTTTCACTCACTCGCTCGTCGTGTGCTTCTTTGTCTCGTGACAGTATTTTGATAAAACCATTTTTGTTAACCATTAAACATGTAGCAGTTGTAAAAGCTATAAGTAAAAGTTAAATATATTGCTAGAAAACCTTAGAAACTATAACCGAGTATAGGCACTGGAGACATTCATCACTTTATGTAGAAAAAAAGTCCTCTCATTCTGTTGTATAATCAGTGTTAAATCATTTTCTTGGTGAAAGTTATTTCAGTCAATTACAAATTCAGCCAGATGAAAGCTGTGCTCTGCAAATTCATCTTCAGTTGACAATTGGGCAGCAAAATTGTGTTCTTATTGCCCACTTCTGTGTCTTACATGTTTTAGCTTATCATAACTCGCACAGACAAAATGGATTTCAGAAATAACCCCTGTGCTTCTGTGAAGCCCTGTAAATATGAATACTCACTAAACCATCTACATCACTGTTGTCCATCTCTTGCCACTTATATTCACTTTATCAGGATATTTTATATACAACTGTACAACCAGACATCATTCATTTTGCCCAGAGAAAGTAATTTTTTCCAGCGACCACAGTGAGCCACAGATCTGTGACATTTTGCTCCATTATCATAAAAAGCCAATGTTTCTCTCTCACACACAGACACAAAGAGAAAACTAATATCAAGATGATTTTGACATAATTATCAGTAAGGAAAGAAAACAATTTAAAGTGGGTTTATCCATCTGCTTATTGTGCAGGAAGATGCAACTCTATTTCTATTAAAAGATAATCATAATAATAAAAAAAGTTGTTTTGGAATGTTCTTTATTTCCTTCGCATTACTATTGAAATCTTCATTACTCCTTACCCAGAGTAACTGCTTGGAAATATTTAAGCAAGTGTACAGTTTAGTGGAATCTATGCTCTGTGGTCTGCCTGCATTGCATCTCTATCTACCAACATAGAGGCTGAGATGTTTTTCCCTGCATGGCCCAAATGGGCAGCAGCTGGCCTTTTTAAGATGTAATTTCACTTTTGAAAGGCATCTTGTTGTGTTTAAAAATTAGTTTTAAAGACATTCATAAGAAAGAACTGTAGCCATTCTAAATTCGTATTGCTTGTAATCCACTGATGAAATACTTATGTTGATGTGCAAAATGCATCTTTGATTGGTCTTCTCACAGTTAGTCTCTAGTGCGAAAACCAATTTGCGTCAAACATCATTTGCATTGTGTGAATATAATTATGAATCATAGAATTGTCAGACCACCATCTTTCACAAGTATAATCAAACTCCAGTCTGTGCACGGGTTTGATCCCAAGTTCATCAGCAAGAACAGATTATCCAGAATTTGCTCATATTGTTTTGACTCTTCTACTGACTTATTGTTATTATGTCAAGCTTGAAAAAAAAAAAAAAAAAAGATTACATGAATATGAATGGAAATGCAATCAGGCTGTCAGAAGTTGTCCATCGGGAGCCAGTGTGAGAAAAGGTGCAAATGAACTGTGATGGCTTTGGAATATGTAAATATTGCTTACAGTTGAATGATTTTATTGTGTTTGTCTGCATAAGCTATAAAAAAACTGTTTGACTGTAATCGTGTAAATATATATATATTTGTATATATATTTGTATATATATATATATATATATATATATATATATATATATATATATATATATATATATATATATATTGGTTGAATCTGTACAACACACGTGAGAGTACAGTGCTATCACATTGCTACAAATATGGGTGCATATACAATAATAGACTTGTATCATGATCATCTGTAGGATTTTATATGAGGTTACATAAAGAAAGCAGGATGAGCAAAGAAGTGCACACTTATTGAGGGTTACCTGGAAAGACAACACCACAACATTATATTTACATTTCTTTTCCAGACCTGGTTCATGCTGTACATTACACTGTGCTGCTTTCTGTGGGTTTTTTGATTAGCAGTCTCCTGGTGACGTGGTTGTGACTTGTTGCTTGTAGCATTTAATCCTTCTCAGAATTAAATGCTAAAATTAGATGGTCTAGTAAGTTAATTGTATTATGTAAATATTTTATGGACATTTTTGATTGTTTCGCTCGGCATGAACGTCACGGCATGGCAATTTAAAAGAAATTCAACTTTTCTTGAGACCCTACACTTTAAACACAATAGTTCTTCATTTGTATATCTCAATAATGTTTTACTGATTGGAAAGTCAGTCCAAATTCATTTTGGTGAATACACTGAAAAAGTGTATAATATATAGATAATATATAGAATCATAGCTCATACAAGTAAAGCTTTTCTACAAGCTTCATTAAATACACATAAATGGTATGCAAAAAGTAGCAGCATGACACTAAAATAAATAAACATCATTTTAACAACATAAGATATAACATTAAACCCTGCCTAATAAGAAAGAAACCATCAAATGTGAAGTTTCACAGGGAAGGTCAATTAATGTACATTTTAAGGTGACTTGTTATTTTTTACTTCCAAAAACTGTTAATTTAACAGTATTTTATTGTAAAATTTGCCTTTATGAAGTGTCCCATTACCTGTATTAGTTTTTCACGGTTTCACCTTACACTTTTACATTTTTAATTTATAACAACATGCACCACTGATTTCCACTGTATTATGCATGTCATGCTAAATGTATGTGGTAGTGAAATTTATGTCCTACTTTGATATCTCAGTAAGTCTTGTCATCTTATCAGTTAATTGTGTGGTCGCTATCTTTTAGTAGAAATAAGACTTCTTTACACTTTTATCCTTTTGCTTGTCTCCGAAAAAGAAGGAATCCACCCATACATCTGACTTCTGTCTACCGGTCTATCTTCGTGCCAATCACTGAATTACTTGGATACTTACTCAAACTCTTGCTTGCCTGCAAACCCTCAAAAACTGCTGAAACTCGGAAGAAAAATTATAAAAGAGGCTGAATAGCTTTTAGATTTGGGTTGTAGGAGACTGTCTGTTTCCAGCACACACACACACACAATCTCATTATATTGTACAACAGAGACTTGAAAGCTCTATGCATGGAGGAGAGACAATACAATGTATTAGACAAGACCTAGGAAATCTCAGCCATTATACAGACATATGAAACTATCAGGACGCGATTGTATTAAGTAAAAGGAGAGTTAGGCCTATATGGCACACAATAATAATCATGTTTGACACTGTCCCTATAATGTCCTATGTGAAGGTTGGTAAAGATGTGTCTGTTCGGTACACTATAGCAGCATAGCGTCTTAGCGCAGTGACCCAGTTAGGGATAGAGACTCTGGCAAATATATCTCCAAGGATTTGCCAAAGGGCACAGGAGATTAAGTGACAACATGGAAAATGCTTTAATGATGATCATAAAGGTCTTGTGTGTTGGAGTGTTGGGGGGCAAACCTTCAGTGTTTCTTCTCTTAGATTTTCACGCAGCCTGCTGGAGGAAATTTCACTTTCCTTACCCAATGAGCAATAAATAACCTTAGTGGGCCTGAGCTTCTACATAGGTACATAGGCACCATTTGAACAGTTTGGTAGGGTATTGTACTACAGTGTTAATATACTGTATGTCTACTCAACATACTAGCCATCAAATTCTCAAATGCAAAAACACTAAATCACAAAATAAAGATCCATAATCAAGATGGTAAAATTAACCAGGTAGCTGAACATCAACATAACCATATTGTTTTGTTTTTCTTTTAATGACCAAAAATAAAATGAAGCACACACATATATATATATATTGACATATGGCCTGCACTTACACCTGTACAGTATGTGATGATGAGGACACCAAGTCTGGTGCTGAAACCCTCGACAAAATGGTGTAAAAATAATAGCTTATGTGTGACTGCATTGAACAACTTTGAATGCCATTAGTTGGCATTTGTGTAACAACATCAAAATGTTTCATACAATTCATAATGAATTGCATATAATTTCTCATTGTTTTCAGTATTGTTGCTTATCATGCATACAACACAAACAGTTGTTTCTGTGCACTGGCAGACATTTGTTACAGCATGTCTGATCCACCATAAAGAGTGAATCAGGCAGTTAACCATATTATCTAGGTTTGTTGATTTGGCTAGGCTACTCAATTCCAATGAAGATCCATCTTAATGCCACTGTATACAACAATATTGAAAATTGTGTGCTTACAACATTGTGGTAAGCGTTGTCACTCAATAAACGTTGTATTTTCTCTGGCAGTATATCAGCAATAAGGCAGTTTGTTCGATACATAACTTTACATCGATGACTTCTTTAAAATTTATTGGCGGTAGACAAACAACAAATTGGTGTATTTCTGCCACTAACTGGTATGGAGTGTGGATCAAATTGACATACTCCCTTCACCCCCATTTTTATATATATATTCTCTTCCAAAATTAGTTATTTTAAGGTACTGAAAAATAGAACTATAGAATTCATTCCTTGAGTTATACTGAAAAATATTTCTGTGTAAATTGAATTTTATTTTTTGTAAATTTCACATTAGACTCTTCTCAGTCTCATATATTTGACAGTACTGTATGTTATAACATGTTCCACTGTTTCTTCTTGTACACAAAATTCACAACTTCCCGTATCATGCTTAGCATTTTAGAAAGTGTACTATTTAATCTTGTGTGTCCAAATCTCATCCTCAATATTATTATCTCATCTTTCCTGTTTTTCCCCATGCTTCTCATGTCTCCCTCTTGCCTTTGAATTCTGTAAAACCACCGACCTTTTTTCTCCATATTTTATTGATTTTGCCACACTTTCCTTCAGTCTTTTCTTAATAATACTCTTGATTTCATTATTACTTAGATTAACAATGTTAGTTAATGTAGTTGTTTTAAACTGCTTCTTTTGCTGCTTTATCTGCAGTTTAATTTCCTTGCATACCAATATGCAGTGGCACCCATACAAATACCACTGTAGACCTCATCATTTGAATTCTAAATAACGTTTACTTTATTTCAAATAAATTGTTTGGTCTACTTTCCGAATGACTGTATTGTAATCTAGCCAAAGATGAACATGAATCTGAACAAACAACTGATTTCAAAGGTCTTATATCTTCTATCCACTGTATTGCTAATAATAATGCAATAATTTCCCCTGTATGAACTCATCACTGATCCTTTTCCCTTACTGATAAATTAAATTCTGGAACAATAAATGTACTCCTACCTTGTCTAAACTCTTTGAAGCATTTATGTACAGTAGATCTGTACATATCTGTGGTACTTAATATATGTCTGCACATTATATAAATTACATTCCTCATCCTTATTTTTCTAAAAATGTAAAATCTATTGTAGCATCTGATTATAACCAAGGTTTTATTACAGGTAGCGGTACATTTGGACTAACATTTAACTAATTAACTTCAAGTTCAAGTCATGTTGCTTTCTGTATCACTGTCCATCCAACGCTTTTAATTTTCCTACTCTCTTTTTCCCAACAAGGCTTTTAAGTATCTAGTGTTGGATGCTCTTCACTATGGCCTTGTAGATTAACCCAATAATTGACTGATAACTGTATCCCTTCTCATTTCTAATGCCATTTCCCCCATTTAAACCTGTAGTACTGAAATTGGTGTAGTTTTTATTGCTCCTGTACATAATCTTACAACCTGATGATGTATATTATCCAACTTTCTAAGAGACGTTTCTGCTGCTGATCCATATACCACACAACCATGATCACACACAGATCGAACCAATCCACTATACATGGCCTTTAATGCCATCCTATCTGTCCCCCATTCACTGCCAACTAAACAGCTTTACGTCGGCTGTTTTGAGTCGGTTATTTTAATGAATCGTTCAAACGTCATTAGTTCAGTTTTTGTTTTTTTTTCAGTCACGCAAAATCATACTGAATAAAATAGTAGTAGAGTTTCTTTAAGCGATGACGTGATGTTGCATTCATTAGTTCCTGCCAACAAGAATAATATGAATACTTTGGCAGATAATTTAAAAAATAAGTAAGAAAAGCATTTAGGCAGTGCAGGTATAGGCTATTCATTCATTGCACATATTTTCATCATGCAGACACAAAGTGACAAAAAAGGCATGTTCTCTTATACTGAATCCTGTATATGAGGAGGCTACATTAATTTAGTTATTTAGTTATTTAGTAATTTAGTTACTTGAATTACATTTCCATTGGGAGAAGTTTTTTTAAATGTGTGTGTGTGTGTGTGTTTGTGTATTGGTCATCTTTATTTCCTACAAACACAAAAGCAACAGTTATTATTTTTCCTGTTGGATTTTAATATTCTTCCAATACTTGGTATAGTGACCATGTCCCCTTCATCTGTTATTATTATTTTGCATGCCTTTTTGCTGTTGGCTTAGAAGTCAGATGTTAATTTAATTAATAAATGCAACAGTTTGGATTACAGAACATTTAATATGTGAAAAGGCCATTTAAGTATGTGGATAAAGCTTGGGGGCTGTACTAGAACAGGCTGTCATACTAGGTTGTTTGGAAAATAGGTGGTAAAGATCCATATGAGGTGGCTCCTTTGTCATGGACTGATGACCGACAAATTCTTCCTTCATTTCTTATCCCGTCATGAGTTGCGTATCCATTACCCTTCAAACTGTGCAAACAGTGCTTATTTCATGTAAACAGGATTAGATCGCTTCTTTTCAACCAGAACTGATACTCAAAATATGTCTGCTACCACCGCTACTTTATTACAAGAGTATCGTACTGATCCAGGGACAATAATTTAAAATAATAACCATTAAAAACATTATTCAAAAATAATATAAAAATGCTGTGTAGTCCATAACAGCCTACTATAGACACAGCCAATTTTACTCACTGAAATATTTATTTGTCATACAATTATTACTTCATAATTGTATTATTCTTACACGCATTCTATACAGATAATAGGGTCGTGCATTATTTTGAGTGATGACTGCTATTATAAGAGTGGCTTGATGGAGCGCAGGAGATGCAGATAACATGATATTGACCCTTAAGAAACTTTAATTAATGCTGTCACATAACAAATCTGTCCAAATATAAAATGAAATTAATAGATAATTTCTACACTGAAATAAAAATGTAAAGACTGTACAACTATTATAAATTGCGAATCTAAATAATTGGGAATCATGAAAAAAATTCAAAAAATAAAATAAAAACATGTATCTATTATCTGTTTCATGTATCTATTATAACATTTTTGTAGTTTTGTTTGCTTGGCTGTTTCCTTATAAAAGTGCAGAAATTTGTCAAGTTTTTCGTCGGGTGTCATTTTAAATTATATGACATCATTACATTGCCGTCTTGCCACCAGCCAGTCGCTGCACTGCTGATCATGGTTTCGCGTATCGATACATATCCCCTTTAAGCCAACACATGAACGCGCAATTATCTCAGATAACTCAATCCAGCGATACTAATCATACACAACATGTGTGTTCGAAGAACCCAATTAGCCGGATCATCTTGGATGTGTCATTTGATCTCAGATGTAATAAGCAACGTACGAAGAACGGGGCCCTGGTGTACGTAAAAAATCACATGATCATTCTTTAATATAATGTAATTTCCTAGAAACACCTCATAAATGGCCGCTTTCAAGAATTAGGGGCTTCCCTTGCCATTAATGTTTGGATAACCCCTTATTTACACATCTGCAGCACATTACAGCTCAAACACTGGAACTGATTGAGGCCATTTTAGTCAATGCTTGTATTATACCATCAGTTAATGGAAAGGCTGTCACGCCCACTTTAGCCAATGCTTTTGTTTATACCATCGGTTGTTGGAAAAGCCATCATTTCGCAATATATATATATTTTTAAATCAACATTTATAAAATATCACAAAAGTTTTGTAATGGAAGCGCAGCTGTAGTGAACTACTTTGTTTTTCACCAAGCTCATACACGAGTTCCATTTGTTTCACTGGCATTGTTTGTTCATTGCTGCCAATATTCAGCCGACTTCCAGATTGATGACGTGTCGTGAAAACACTCTATATTGGGTGAATTTTGAATTTACTGTGCCACTATTTAAGCTAAAGGAAAGGCTTTAAGGTAACTTGTTGATTTTTAGCTCATGTTTTTGGTTTGTTCATGCATGGTGAGGCCCCTTAAATAATCCTGTTTTGTGGATAACCAAGCGTACTTAAGAGACGTCCACTACATTTATTGTCACTTTCAAAATCAGTTACATTTCCCTCTCATCTCTTTTGACACGGGAATCAGTACTTGCATCTCCAAACTTTTAGCTGAGATTAATAAGCCATTATGCTTTTTACTACTATGGGTAGTAAATAAAGGAAGCTAGAGTAATATCAAGCTTAATAAAATGAGATGTTTTTAATTGCTGCTTTTCCGAGAAGATAATAAACAATTCAACACCACTGAAGTCTAAACACTCATTTTACTCTGAGCTGCAGTGTTGGTTATGCTTTGTGAATGGTAGTACATTGTGTACAGTGCTGCTGTGTCTGTGAAGGCTTTTAGAGAGAATTAGACTATTACCATCAGTGTGTGAGTAACACCCCATGACAAAATAAGCTACAATATTGATGCTGACATTAAATTATTTTCACATTTTAAAACTTGGAACAACAGAGGTGTTGTATTCTCCATCCCTGACCCTGAGTATAGATTTTCCCCCTTTTTGTTTTGTTCCAGTGTCTTGCCCTTGGCATTGTTTGCTTTTAAGAAAGCTCTGAGTATTTTTATTTTTGACCATAATGATGTACATTAATTTCCTTCATGTACACATTCTGGGAGAAAGTAATGTCTGAAGGATGAAATTGCTCTGTTTGGCAGAGGAAAGCTTTTTGTTCTCTACTCTGTGCGCTTTTTGCAACTGCAACTAGGGAATTGGCATCGCCGCCAAGATAAAAAAAAATGGCCAGAACCATTCTGAGCCAGTTTGTAATCTTCTCAAGCAAAGGCCTGACACACATTTTTAATGCTATAGTGAAGTATGATGACAACTAAGAGCTGCTACAAGGATCAGGTCCACTGGGTGAAGGTCAGGTGAATAGCTTAAGGGCTGTTCAGGATCAGTACTCTTAGACTTCTGGAGATGGGATGATGTGAGGAGGCAAGAAAAATAAATGTTGCATCGTACTGACATTGACAATTCAATCAACATAATTGTTTATTATTCTAGGTGCAGTTTGCTTTTGAACAAGTTGTTTTAAGAATTTCTTATTTATTATTTATGTTATTTTTTTATAACTGAACCATTCTTAAAGTCCCAATGCAATCAGAAATTTTGTGGCTTTTAATCCATGTATATCAACTTTGAAGACTTATATATGGTAGTTGACTCTAAAATGTTGACAGGTGATGTTTAGCATGCATGCATTGTTTTGTTTTTGTTTTTGATTTTTGGGATAATCGACCAACTATATCGAGGACTCTTTTCCTACTTTACATTTTTTTTGTTTGTTTGTTTTTAAATCTAACTAAATTTGACCATCATTTTGAGTCTGTATGGCCTGAACAAATAAGAACTGTGTCTGCTTTCTAATGAGATGTACTTATACACTCTCAGAAAAAAAGGTACAAAAGCCATCACCAGGGTGGTACATTTTCAAAAGGCACACCTTCGTACCTAAACGGACCATATAAGCACCTTAAAGGTACATATTAGTACCTAAAAGGTACAAAAGCATTCCTTTTTGAAAAAGTACTGCCCCAGTGACAACTTTTGTAACTTATTTTTTCTCAGCGTACCTCCAATATGGATTCCCATACCTGGTGTTTAGTATTGCCCAAACTGTGTACTGATTTGATACAAAAATAAATAATCCAGTGTGAAATTGCCTTATAAACTTTATGGGATCATTCTTTTTGCAAGGCAAAAAAAAAAAAAAAAAATCTAGATGAATTAAGTCAAATAATGCAAAAAATATGAAAAAGAACCAAATTGTCTATCACAGTTATGCTGATGATATCCAGATTTACCTAGCCTTATCACCAAAAGACTACAGCCACATTGACTCCCTCTGCCAGTGCATTGATGAAATTAATTTCTGAATTTTGTTAAACAAGGAAAAAACTATAGTCATTGCTTTTGGAAACAAAGATGAAGGTCTCAAGGTGAATGCATACAGTACCTTGACTTTAGTGGTCTAACAACTAAAAATCAAGTCAGGAATCTGTGATTCTGGAGACAGACCTTAGTTTCAGTAGTCATGTCAAAGCAGTAACTAAATCAGCATACTATCATCTATATAAAAAAAAAAAAAAACATTGCAAGAATTAGATGTTTTTTATTTCCAGTCAAGATTTGTTTCCATTGAAACATGTTCATGCCTTTATGACCCAGCAGGGTGAACTTTTGTAATGGTCTCCTCACCGGCCTTCCCAAAAAGACCATTAGACAGCTGCAGCTCATCCAGAACGCTGCTGCCAGGATTCTGACTAGAACCAGAAAATCGGAGCATATCACACCAGTCCTCAGGTCCTTACACTGGCTTCCAGTTCCATTTAGGCTTGTTTTTAAAGCACTTTTACCCATTTATAAATCACTTAATGGCCTAGGACCTAAATAAATAGCAGATATGTTCACTCAATATAAACCTTACAGACCACTCAGATCATTACGATCGAGTCTGGTAGAAACACCATGGATTCACACAAAACAAGGGGAGTCTGCTTTTAGTTTTTATGCCGCCCACAGTATGAATCAGCTTCCAGAAGAGATCAGATGTGCTAAAACACTAGTCACATTTAAATGCAAACTCTGTTTAGCTGTGCATTTATTGAAGGAGTGCTGTGCAATGTCCGAACTGATCTCTATATTATATTTATATTCATTCTCTCTCTCTCTCCCTCTCTCTCTCTCTCTCTCTCTCTCTCTCTCTCTCTATATATATATATATATATGTGTGTGTATATGTATATATATGTATGTGTGTGTGTGTGTGTGTGTGTGTGTGTGTGTGTGTGTGTGTGTATGTATATATATATATATATATATATATATATATATATATATATATATATATATAATATGTATATATAATATGTATATGTGTGTGTATTTAACAAATTTACCATTAAACACAGATGCTGCAACCATTGTTTCCTCCATGTTTTGTCACTGACACTCTGCTACAGGTACCTCAGAAACCTAACTATGAACCAAAAATCCACTCTCTTATTTATGACATTGTCGGAAATTTGATATTTTTGACATTATGTACCATGAAGTGTCTGTTGTCCCTCCCATATTTCTAATATCAAAATCCTAGACAGTACAGAAAACTGTGCTCTGGCGATTTTGTGGGGTCTTTAACATGTTTATCTAACAAGTTTAAATCTCACATTCAGTTTGTGATTTGTGCTGATTCAATCCTCAGTTTGTGCTTTGTAAACTGCACAGTGCCAGTCCCAGCGACCCTATCAGTGTTCACAGTTGTTGAATTCATCCTATAATTCCTTATTATACCAAATCAAGCTACTAGGTGTCCTCAGTATACAATGGGATTGGAGGCAGATCTTTCCTTAGGGACCGCAACCAATGTATTTTTTAATTACAGCTTAAAAGTTTAATACGGAGTGTTCTCTGAATTTGTAGCCATGCCAGGGATTATCATAACTAATGTATTTTAATAATGAGCAGGTTTAAGAGTCAGGTGAAGTTTATTGTGGTGGCTGCTAAAGCATGATTGTCAGCCTTAGGGCAAGGAGCCCTAATGGGGACTTAATACAAGCCAAAGAGAGTTCACATGCCTTCATTAAAACATTTTTATTTGTTTATTTTACTGTCCAAATGCCCTATTTTAAAGGAAACAAACACAGAGCGACTATTATGTTTACTGTTCCACTGGCCGTTCAATGGTCGACGTTTTTTTTCTAGTAGATAATGGGTATTAAAGAATTGAGGGGCATCAAAAATAAGAAATATGATTAATGCTGCATTATGCTTATGCATGTTTATTTTATTATGATAATTATTATTATTATTATTTTTTTTTTTTTTTTTGCAATTAAGCAAATATTCTAAAACTGATGTAGTCTTGCAAAACGTTTGTCTCACACCAACACAAATCACAAAATACAAGACTTTCAGATACAAAAGGTGACTGTTATAAAGTTATACCCAAACCACAAAAAGATACCAGGAAAATCGTTCCTGACCCTCCCAGAGGCTCCCATATTCAATATTAGTTTCAATGAAGCATTGAATCCATCTAATGGGCTCTCGAAATGGTTAAGCATTCCCTGTGGGAATGTTGTGGTAGTAAGGGGTGATGTTAGGTGGGTTAGAAACAGTAAAACCTTCATGCAGAGTCCAAAAAGAAACATTAGTCTGTTGCTTACAGCTGTGGGCCCAACAGTGACTATGTGATGTGGTTCACAATGAATCTAAATGATGGGTTAATGCATTGAATATTTTAGCCACCAGACACAGCAAGATCATCGAGGAATTTGTCTTCACAGGGGAAATAGTGTTATAGAGGAGAGCCCACTGTAGGGGGGAACTCATTAATCATTTCAAGCTATTGAAGCGTGCAGTTCTTCTACCCTTCTACTCAAGCATCTCTGCTATAGAGAGGCACACTCCTCTGCAAACGTTATTTTGATGCCCTTTCATTTATCACCCAAAATCAAGTTGCATGTTTCTGCTTAATAATAGAAGCCTCCCAAAAATCTCTCCTGGTGATTAAAAAAAAAAAAAAAAAAAAAAAAAAAAACTTAATTCAATCAATTTAAAGTTTAAACATAAACATGACTTTACAGGTATTTGACATACTACATAAATATCTTTCTGCCTATTTCAGTGCGCTGCAGCTTTTCCCACATACTCTAATGCACTTCTCATGTAATAAAATGTTCTCTTATGCTAACTATTGCGTTTCTTAATTAGAATAATGAAATTAACATTTGACTTCTACTCAGCCAACAATGGGATGGTTTGCATAATAATGAAGAACAGATGAAGAGGAGATGGTCACAATACCATCTAATATAATTATTCAATCTCTTAATCTTTAACAGAACCTTTAACCAAGGCTCGTGATTGGCTTTTCACCAGTGATGTCGCATTCATGTGCACATGTTCCACAAACTCAGGATCAAAGCCTGAGTTGACAAAGAAAGTTGATGTTGGTACCAACAAAGCCGGATCGGAGTGGTTTGGTTTTGTCAACTCAAAACTAACCTTGAAATGCCCCGGGGCATCCTACAAATATTTCAGTTGTATGGAGATATACTTAACAGATATTTATTGTCATCCTCTAACTGTATTCTTGAGTCAGTTGATGTGTTGTGGCATGTTTGCTAAGGATACTACAGGCTGTTCACATACCATCTAAAAGTTTTGGTGAGTTTGAATTATTTTGAATGTACTGTATATGTTATCTCTCTTTTATTAAATTGTGATATTCGCTGGAGTGGACATGCTTTCCCTTCCCTTATTTATTTATTTATTTATTTTTTGTTAAAGAAACCAAATGTCTCTGTTACGTTATTGTAACCCTCATTCCCTGAAGGCAGGAATGGAGACGTCACGTCGGTGACCGACGAAATTGGGCCGAATGAAAGGGAACTGCTTTTGATTTCATGAAAAGCATACAACACGCAAACCATTGAAAGAATGGTCATTTGTTTATTTATCATTGTTTATATATGATTTACTTATATTTAAATTGTCTATTTATAATTTGATACAGAAGTGGATAAGACACATGCTTTTGGTGTGAGAGACCCGGGTTTGAATCCACTGTGAGACACCAATGTGTTCCTGAGCAAGACACTTAACCCCTAGTTGCTCCAGAGGCGTGCAACCTCTGACATACTGTATACAGCAATTGTAAGTCACTTTGGATAAAGCATCAGCTAAATGAATAATGTAATAATTATGTATTAAAGGGGTGGTTGATTTGCTAATTCACTTTTTTAATATTAGTTAGTTTGCAATGTTGCTGTTTGAGCATAAACAATGTCTGCAAAGTTGAGTGCTGAAAGTTGGAGATATCATCTTTTACAATTCTGTCAGTTTAATGCCTACAAAAATGGCTGGTAAGGGACTAAAACGAGCGTCTTCCCAGGTCCGTTATGTCATGAACCCAGGTAAACCCCACCCCTGGGAACACGCAATGAAGGTGGCGAGGCCATGTTGTGCTGCTTTAGAGAAGAGGAAGAGAAAACTTGGGGTGTACGTAAAAATCTGTCTTCTAATGATTTTATGGATTCTCAAGTTTCAAAACAAATGTTCTAAAGCAGCGTTTCTCAATCCTCAATCTTCGCATTGCCCTGCTCTGCATCTTTCTCTCTTTCTCCGTACCTCTCTCCAGCAAATCTCCAACAAACATGGAGTGTTATACATGGACGTGTATATATATATATATATATATATATATATATATATATATATATATATATATATATATATATATATATATATGTTGCACCAAAACAGAGATAAATAAAATGTAATGAAATATAATTTAAGTGTCCTCTAGGAGTATGAAATGCTTTTGACTTGTGGGTTTGGTAGATGCATTTTAGTTGGCGCTGTACCATTCTTCAGTAATCTGTGGTGAAATTTCCAGCATAAGGGTCAGATTGTCGTGATGAAGGACCTTGTTGAAAAGAAACATCAGCCATTTGTTTTGATTTTTGAACCAGAAACAACACCGTGTTTGGCAGACTTTCCCTATACCTTATTATCATTGGTAAAATAGTGACTGGAATAATCTTATTTTAGTGTTTAGGAATAATGACATCTTTCCTATAACTTCCTTTTTAACTTCAGTTTGACTGTTCGGTAGACAGTAAATTCAGTAAATTCAAAGCATCTTTGATGTCAAATATTGGCAATCGAGTGTTAATTTTATTTTCTAAGATGCTACAAAGTCACATAGAACAAGCAGTTTAGTTTCAGTAAAGGGTCATTTTGGACTTTGAAGAAAATTTTGACTTCTGGATGTTAGTTTACATGGTACATTAAACTGTTGTATTTTCAAAAGATCAAATAAAATTAGATTTTTCAAGATATGACCCCTATAAAGGGAGGCTTCTGCTTTCCCTCAATAAATGATGGACTGCTTGAAAGATTACTTTGTTTTTATGAGTGGCATTTCATTTTAATTGGTTCATTATTTCTAGCAATTGCATCTTCAAATTCCCATGATTGCTGCAGCTGTGGTTCATGCTGTGTCGGGATAGTTGAGGTTGTGAACACACGCACACACACTAACGGGCACATACTTCTATTTTCCAGATGGACACATTAAATCAGTGCTTGCTGGACCTGGCAGGATGTTATCAGAAGCCATTGACAGCTTCCACTGTGGATATTGCTATAAAATAAGAAAAAAGTGCTTATGTTATCGAATTATGGATTTTGGTCATAAGGATGTGATGGTTTTCATTTCCTAATTGAGCATCCCTCAAACAGTGCTTTCAGACATGTGTTCTGTATTTGCAGTCACAGATTATGACAGTTTCTTGCCAACAGTTTGTTTTTCCATTGTGTGGATGTAAAGAATGTGTTAAATGATGCACATCCATCTTTTCAAAGATCTTAAAAATTATATTTGGAATTTTGGTGATTCACGCTGCAAGCAATTTAGGTGACATGAAAAAAAAAATAAGAGTGGAAGAAAAGTTTAATTTTTTTAAAAGTGTCTTATGGATAGATTTACTGATAAAGGTGCAAGTTATTGCTACATTCTCAGCAGCAATATGATGGTCAATTAATGGAATGATAAATGACTCCTATTTTTATTCTTTTATTCTTATTTTTTTAATTTTTTTTTTTTTTTTAATACCAAAGCCCTGACACTGAAAATGTTGGCAACGTTGCCTCAGAAATATTTTATCTAGGAAATCTGGAGGTTTAGAGAGAGAGAGAAAAAAAAAATCCTCTTTATCCTGGCAGGCCTTGTTTGGTCTATCAGAGACATGTGAAAAGCAAAGTTCACACAAATCGTTTTACTATTGATACCTGTACATTTTCCTTTAGTGAGGATTACTCTGTTCTCTGTTTTGTGAATCCTAAACCTGACGAGGAGTACTCTTATCTGACAAGCTGGTCTGGGAGATCACCAGACTCAAAGGACTGGTTAGTCTAATCTTTGAGCATTTAGTTATGCTGTCAGCCCTCTAGGATATTAAAATGCACCATCTGTTCACAGAAACCTGCTCAGCATGGTTTACATGCAAGACCTTGTCAGTCAAATTTATGCTTGAGCAAATGGGCATGACAGCATATGCTAGGCAGGAGAAATACATAAATATAAGAGAGACACATTTACATATTTTCACATATCAAAATAAATATGGCTTTATATACTTTACCTTTCATTGGCACAGATGAACAGACATGATTAAAACCAGAAAAGAATACATATAATATTTTTTTTTCTTTACTGCTCTGAACTGTCCTTGATGAAACTCTACTTTTTTTAAATTTCATTTTCAGATGAGATGCCAACAGTACTTGAGCCACCAACTGTTATTTTACCCAGAAAATTGGCGTAGAGGTCTAAATTCATAATGTAGATGCACTAGGCAGCACAATGAGGAAATTAGCTCAATTTACGTATTCGTTGAAGGTCAAAACAGAGACATGTTGTGAAAATATAATATACCTCAAACACATACATTCCTATTTGTATTTGATTTCTCAGGGGACACATAAGTTAGCTGAAAAACAGTAGGTAATGTGCTCTGTAATTTTTATATAGGTAGTGTGAGGAAAACACATTTACCTAACCTCCCCTGGGAAAAAAAAAAAAAACTAGCTGCACCCGAATCAGGCTTTCAGCAATCACCCATTGACATTACAATCCACACCAGCTAAATGGACTCGAGGGCTGTAGAACACCTAGCAAAAAAAAAAAAAAACACTCTTTGAAAATGCAACCACCATGATGTTAAGCTTGATCTCAAGTCATTTCATTGTGAATTTAACAAGTGTTATACATCATCACCCACAGAAAATGGACTGTATGTGTAACAATTAGTGATGCACAGCAAACCAATATAAGGAAATCTGTGGACCTGTCTTCATGACTAAGAGGGACACAAAAGGACCATATTTGGAAAGATCAAGGATTTTTTAAAAAGCTGACATTTTGTGCTTAATTGTTCACAAATGTCCCCCATTTAATTCTGATCTTGTCAGTATTTTTGCCTGTTACGTAGTACTGTTGAATAATGTATAATTGTATACATTTCTATTTAAAATGTACTTAAAAAAAATATTAACATTTAATGTTTTTTTTTATTCCACAGCTTCTGTGAAAACAACTTTTGTGAAAAACTACTTCATAGCAAAAAAAAAATAAAAAAAAATAAAAAATAAAAAATAAAAATACATTTTAAACAAATAAATTATCTAAAACTGTAGGGATCACCCATAGAGGGAGATTCTGTCTTTTTGTTGTTGTTGAGTAACACAAAAGAAAAAGGATGAGAGGATGGCTGTTGTTCTTTTTGGAGACAAATAAAAAAAGTTGTCCAGATCTTGTACAGCTTTATGTGAAGAACAGTTTGAAAGTTTGTGTCCTTGAACTCTGCCTTGGCTTTGCTGCTCTCTTTAATAGCTAATAGTTTAACTGACCATTAAGCGATGTTAAAAATGGGACATTTTGAAATGGTTGCTTTAAAAAGGAAATTTCAATAGGTCTTTCAGAGGTAGACATGGGCCAATATAAGATTTTGACGGTATGATAACCTTAAGCAAAAATATCACGGTATCACTGTATTGTTGTTACTAGGGGTGCTCCGATCACGATCGGCCGATCGTTAATGCGCATCTCGTCAGTAAAGCCGGTTCTCTAATCAGCCGTTAATTCCATCAGGTGCGTGATTTCACATAGAGCAGTTGTTACTACACAGAGCCGTTGTTAACTGAGAAGATGCGCCAAAAAACGCTGAAAATGAAGTGGATTTGCGCATCTTCTCTATTAACAACGGCTCTGTGTAGTAACAGCTGCTCTATTTGAAATCACGCACCTGATGGAATTAACCGCTGATTAGAGAACCGGCTTTACTGACGAGATGCGCATAACGATCGGCCGATCGTGATCGGAGCACCCCTAGTTGTTACAGCTCTGAAATGTTGGCTGGGTAAAAAAAGAAAAGAAAATTACAACATGCTTAAATGAAACAAACCGCAGAAGCTCTGAATGAGATGCATATTCATTCTCTAACAGCAGGAGGCGCCTCTGGAACACTAGATACAGAGCAGATACAGCGTTTCCTTGGTTACTGCTGTAAACAAAGCTGCGCTGAAACCAGGCGGCAAGGAAGTCGACCGGAAGTTGAATTCGGCTGGGTGCTGCCATCTTGTAGCAGAACTTCACTTGCTTTAGCATCCCATTGACCTCCCATTCATTTTGGCGTCAATTTGACAGTGAATAACTTTACATCTGAGTCGTTTAAAGACTCCATTTGTCCATTATTTATTTCTAAAGATACACGACAATGTATAAAGGGCTCCTTTACCTTCTATGTTACATTATGGCCCCGTAGAAACAGTTTTTGTAAAAAATAGGCTAACAATTGCGTCATAACCATGCGACTCTCTGTCGCATTACCGTACAGACAGGAGGAGAAGCTCGCAGGCAATTAACTTAATATGGCGTACTGGCGTTACATTTTAAAATACTATACAAAATAATTAATCAGAATACTTGCTCCTGCTCACTCACGCCAAAGAACTCCCCGCTTAAGCTCGCCGCCTTTGCAAGATTAACGATGGCAGTTTGAACGCACAGCTACTAGAAGATTTACATCTGTCAGACAGGTTGGTGACGTCTTCAAGCTTCGTTTGAGTCTGTGTGTCAGAAACGGAAGTGCTAAAAATAGCTAAAAACGGGCTTCAGTTGTCTCAATTGAGTTTCAGTGGGGTTGCTGTGTCCATTTCTTTTACTGTCTATGGCTGAAACACTGCTTTAATATGAACATACAGTGACGAGATGAAAAGAAAATACCACGTAAACTTTTCAGAATACAGTCAGTTCCCCTCAGTAACACATACATTTAAACCCCAAAATCCATATTGAGGATTTTCTTCCAACAGTTTGTGCATCATGAACAGTGAGTAATTTGCCTGCTAGTGTCTCTGGCTCTCATAGACCTCATATTTTCACATAAATTAAATTTTGAAAAACTACTGCATTTCAACGCAGTTTGTGCAAGTCCAGAACAGAGTAACAATACGACAAAAAAAAAAAAGCGACTAGTTGCCGATCGCATATAGACCAAAGTATACTTCGGCCATCCGCGCACTGTCTGTATTACGTTATTTTTCGTCATCAAGAGGGCTCGCGGACAGCCGCAAACCCCATGGTACTGTGCATGTGTCGAGCTCTTCCGTCATCTGTGGTTCATTATACTTTTTAAATCTGTGCTGACGCGGGTGTGCGCGAGATGGAAAGGGACGCTGAATATGATGTGTCCGGGCCTTAAATTCTGGGGGCAGCTCCTTAAGTTTGGCCATCCATTACCACTCGCTTGCACCAACAGGAGGAGGAGGGGTCAGTGTTAATCTTTAAACTGCACTCAGCCTGAGGGATTCCTACTCTCTCAGTCATTGAGAAGAGATGGAAAACAGCGCATACTGCAGGAACGGTATAATGGAAAATATTAGTGGTTTTAAAACTTTGACATTTTCAAATCGCGGTATACTTTGAAACCGGTAATCGGCCCATGCCTATTCATAGGTTATCTTCATTGGTTTGTGTTCTATTGTGTGCATTATGTCCCTTTGGTTTCTGTAAACACAGCCGTGGGAAATTAATATATAAATAATTGTGTTCCTTCTGATTCATTTGAAGGATTTTCTCAGAATTCAGGGATTTTTGTTCTTCTCGCTGCTGTCACTCTTCAAATAACTGTCTCTTCTATTCGATTCCTCTCTTTCTGCAACCACACGCTTGTCTGCTTCATTTCCTTCAGGCCACTCACCAAATATACAACCATATCTAGACAATGTATGTTTACAGCAGTAGACAAATTAAACATAACAAAGCTGCAACAACAACAGGAGCATGAGTGAAATAAGCCTACTGGCGTGAGTGGTAATGGCAGATGGAAGTAAGGAGTGCCACCCAGAAGACACATAACATAGATAACTGATGCCAGCCCAACTGCATCTGACAGGAGGCTTCGGAATTTAATCAGACCTAGCACTGAATCAACACCACCGCCAGCTGCAATTAAAATCCCTTTATATAACCCAAATGCCAATTAGCTGGAAATAGCAAAGCACCACACCCTGTTGTCAAGCTATTATATCATGATGTGTTGGCAGAGTCTTAGTTTGGTGATTTCATAATCCATTGCTGAAATTTGATTGTAATGTAAATTCAGAGAGTGTACAGTGTACAGAAGTCTTTCTGACACTGATAGCTGTGGATTGTCTTTCTATAAGCATTTGTCTGTTATCTGTGTTGTGAGCTTGATTACACTATTAAAAATAAAGGTTCTTTATTTTCATCTGTGGTTCCATGAAGAGTCTTTTCACAACCATGGAACTTTTCTAATGGACCAAAAGGTTCTTTATAGTGGAAACAATTATCATCTGATTATTAAAATGTTTTATCACTAAAGGGGGAACAAAATTATTGTTATTTTAAGAAATGTTCATCTGGGGAACCAATAATGGTGATTTTCTGCATATTCTTTCGAAAAAAATCCTTATAGATGACACACACACACGTTTGTTTTTGTGAAAAGTGGGAACATCCCATAGGCATAATGGTTTTTATATTGTACAAACCGTATATTCTATGGCCCTACACCAACCCTACACCTACCCCTACCGGAAACTTTGTGCATTTTTACTTTCTCAAAAAAGCTCATTCTGTAAGATTTATAAGCGTTTTGAAAAATGGGGACATGGGTTATGTCCTCATAAGTCACCCTCTCCTTGTAATACCTGTGTCATACCCATGTCATTATACAAAGTTGTGTCCTGATATGTCACAAAAACTTGCGCACACACACACACACACACACAAACTAAAATATATATGTATATGTTCCACATTTCTTACTTAGCCAGTATTTTATTTTTAATCTTAATTTTACATTATTAACTTATTTATTCATTTATTCCAGTATTGGTTAATACTGGATAAGTGGTTCCCTATCAAGGGAACTTGGAACTGCGTCCTCTAGGGATCGCTATGGGAACATGCCTCATCGTGACCTGTGTGTGAAGCATACATTCAAAAAACACCAATAACATGTTGGCCGGCAACAGGTCATGGCATCACTAGTGCAACAATAGTATAAAAAGGTGGCGAGAGAACACGTCATCTGCCTCTTCTTCTTCAATGACTGTTTTGTTTGAAGAGTACAGCATCTAGGAGTGTATTAATCTCACCAGGGGCTTTGCTCTGATACCTGCAGTTCACACAGCTTGCGTGCTGTGGGTGTGTGTGTGATGAAGAGCAAGCGCATTTAGCTCTCGAAGGAGTTGAATGTGCACTGCTGTGCTCATTGTGGTGCATTTGCGGGACTACTGAGGAGGATGTGAGTATTTCACCATTTACCCGAGATTGTAGATAGCGTCTGCATGAGTGCGTTCACCTCTCGCGGGAAAAGCGTTGCATTCGCGGCAGCAGTTCTTTTCGCGCTTGATTTCCGAGGTAATCTAGCAGTTGGGCGGAGCATGTTTAGCTCCCGTGGGAGCTGAATGCATGCTGTGAGTTGCATCACAGTGAGAACATGGAAAGGACCTGTTGGGAAATTTCTCCCTATCAGTAATTTCCTTTTGTTTAAATAGGAAATGTATAGCGTGGACCTGTCTGCAGTTTTTTGAAAGATGGTTTATATCATGTCCTTCTCAGGTAACCACATTATGCTGCACTCCATCTTGAAATTATTTTTTTTTAAATTAAATAATTCATTCTCGTCCGACATCCAAAGATTCCAGCATACTAATGCCAACATCAAGGGATGCATGAGAATGGTTATGAGAAGATGCCACCTGTTGAAGAGATGCTTGCCTGCTATCTCTCCATGGGGAAGGCATCTTCTCTTAAGAATTCCTCCTTGCCATCTAAGCCTTTCAAGATACATCTCGCTTAAATGGCAGGGCATACACAGAAGTGTTGTCTTTGTACACATTCTAAAAGTTTGCACACTAATACTTTGTGCTCTTTCTAAAATCTTGTATGGTGAGGGCTACGTGCAGCAGCTTCGTGCCCTTTATTGATTTGGTTAACCCTCTGGAGTCCATTAACGCATATATGCGTTTTGAATCATTTCCTCCGGATAAGCCCTGGTTCCATCTTGGGCACCACTCCACCTATGAATCCTCTGGATACTTACTTTAACAGGGTGTTGCTACTAGGGATTTGTAGAGACAGTTCCTTCAGCAAGCCTATGCAGAGCAAGCGGTAGCCCCTGTGTGACAGGCCAAGACTTAGTATGATGCTAGGCTCTTGGTCATATCCCCTTAAAGGTATCTATTCCTGATTCCAAGCTTTAAACTCCAAGCTTTTGAGCCCAGGAGTCTGGCCCTAACAGGTAAGTTTTTGGGGTATGTAGTCTAGGCTTTTGTCCGTAGGGGATAATGTCACAGACAGCCATCTAACGTCCCAGGGGCAACTCCCTTAAATCTTTGGTAGAGTTGGTACCTAGTGCTCGCCATGGTTTGCACTCCCCTGAGCATGGTGGTGTGGGTATATCATTCCCCATAGCGACCACTAGAGGACCCAGTTTGAAGTTCATTTGAAAGGGAACGTCTCAGGTTATTTATGCAACCATTGTTCCCTGAGTAGGTAGCGAGACACTGCATCATCTAGGTTTCTTACCATGCTTCGGATGCAAGCTTCAGACAAAGAAGTGGATTACGTGTTGTCTCTGTGCCTGTTTATACTATAGTCACACCGGTAGTGAAATCATGAGCTGTCGCCGGCCAACATGTTGTTGGTGTTTTTTGAATCTATGCTTCAGACACAGGTCACCACAAGGCAGTTTTTCCCCATAGCGACCCATATAGGATGCAGTGTCTCGTTCCTTACTCAGGGAACCATGGTTGCATAAGTAACCGGAAACGTTTTTCACTCTCATTTCCCCAATTATTACATTTTATACCTTTTTACTGCCATAATGGTTCATCTTTAAAAACAAGTTAGTTTCATAACACAAACACAAAATAAATATTTATTTTTCATTCTGTACTGTATAATGTTGTGATGCCTTAATTCACTTGTCTTATACAGTTTTTCAAATTATCTTTTTACTTTATTTAAACAAAATAGCATATTATTTCAGTATAGGTCATTTATCAGTTACCTGCTGTATCATAAAAATTGTTATTGGCTTACAGTTTATCAACATAAACTATTGATGTTACTTTATTAAACAATAATTATGGACTGGATTTTTAAATAACAGTTTATATATGGCAAAATACATAGTCCATATTTTGTTTTCTTTCCTTTAGAACTTAAACGTGGTTGAGATAACCTTGTGTTGATTATATGTTTGAAATGCTAGATTACTGAATGGTGCAACATCATGAAAAACCAATAAGCCAGAGTGTAGTTATAAAAATGCCTTGGGAATTCAGAAATAATAGAAATATAATGGAATTTCATAACAAAATTGGTGAAATGGTGCCAGTGAGAGTGAAAAGCGTGGTAATGTTTTGTATTCTCTAAAGACCTTCTGTTGTCAGAATGGTGGTTGCCTAGTCTAATTGTATTTTCATATGCATCCCAGACCTCAAATCCCAGGGAACAATAACTGCATCTGAAAAAAAACAAAAAAAAACTTCTGCTAAATTGTGACCTCTCTCTGTTGGTGTTAAAGAGGATTATGTGTGAGAGGCTTCAGTGGAAAGCAAAAGGAGATTGAAATGCAAGTGAAAGAGAGAGAGAGAAAGTTACAGCATTCAGCTCCACATCACTTTCTGTAAACCGTCTTCCAACACCTGCTACTAGCTCTAGATGACACATAAACTGTTCCATTTGATAGCACTACTAAAGCTCTGAAAGCCAAAGCCACATAATTAATGACATCTCTGCAAAGCGTACTGTATGTACACATTATCCCAGTGGAAATTAGCTGATTTTATAAATTATTTGAATTCTATCAGGTTGAAGGAAACAAGTGATCCGTTAGAAAAGCTGCATGCCTGAAGAGATAAATTGAAGAGCTTGTGATAGAGTTTTAGAAAAGGTTTAGAGCCACCATATGCTGAGCAAGCCAGTTTCAAAGTTATTCAATCAGAGATGATTACACTTTTAGTGCACCATATTGAATCCTGGCCAGGTCGTGTAAGCCTCAGTAAACATTTCAGCTAGAATTTTTTCCAAAATGCTCATGTGTCAGAGTGACCTATTGCTAATCATTTAAATGGCTGCAGCTGCTTGTTGAACATTCTATATTACATTTTTCTATTATTATTATTATTTTATTTTTTTTGCATGAACCATCAAATGCACTGTCCGTCAATGAGAAGTGTTTGCATGCTACCTTCAGGAATTCTAATCATTTTCAGAAGATCATACATGAGTAAAAATCATTTCAAAATTGTTTCTTAAAGAGTTGGAGCATTTCTTGCCATGGATTTTTTTTTATTGGATACTCTAATTGTTCTAGATCAAATTCCATATAATTTTTTGAGGGGTTTTACATTATTGCATCTACAGTGGAACATAAATGAGTTAGAAATGTGTAACCATGTTATCAGGAAACGGGTACGGTATTGCCAGCCTTGAAATTTCCTGACCTGGTTTTTGTAACTTTTGCAGTAATGAGAGATGTGTTGTAAAAACACTTAAATGGAGCAAACGCGATCAACAGGAATAATAGCAGTAATACATAACCAACTAGAATAGAAGTTCATATAAATCACTCAATATCAATCAGTTTCCACTGCATTCATGTTTAGAGTTTACAGTATGTTTTTCAGACTCTCTGATCACACTGCTTCTGAAAAGTTTGAGGTCAATAAGATTTTATTTTTTTATATGTATTTTTGTATTTTATATGTAATATTTTAAAATGTGTTATACTTCTGTGATGGCAAAGCTGAATTTTTAGCAGTCATTACTCCAGTATTCTAGTTGAAATGACTGCTAATTTAATTTGGTACTAAATTTATATATATATATATATATATATATATATATATATATATATATATATATATATATATATATATATATATATATATATATATATATATAACAGATAGTCCTACAGTATTTATTGCAGTATCAGTCTGACTCGCGTGCATTTTAAAAAGGAAATGTTGCAATCTTACCGTTTTCTTCAAGTTGCATCCTTCAAATACAGTGGTGTTTTTCATAATGTTGTAAGAGATGACTTCACTTGACATCAACATCTCCATGCAGCTGTGGTTATAAAGTTAACTATTATCATTGAACCTATTCAAACCAGACAATGGACCATTTGACGACCGAATCCACCAGTGTCTGCCATAATATCGATCGAATAGTGCGCACCATTGATCATTGTTCTCATTAAAAATATTTTCTCATAACATGAGATGAATTTAAAGATTATTGTGCAGAAAGCACTCCTCACTGTCATTACAACATAGCATGCCACAGAAAAAGGAATCAAGCACATCCTCTACTCATCCTCATCCTCTAATGACTTTATGTAATTTCAGTACTTATCTCCGTGATTGTGGAATATTAAATGTAAATGTGTACATTGACATGAAAGCAGAGTTTAAAATATTGTATCTCATTCCAGAAAAAAAAAAAAAAAAAAAAAAAAAAAAACATGTATGCATGGGTCAGAGTTTGTGTGCAGGTGAACACATTTTCCCATCAAGTTTGTTTTTGTAAATCCCACCTTTTGCGTAGGAAGTGGCCTGCGCCTCTTCCAGGGCAGGCTTTGTGTGTATGCAAAGGTTATAAATGAGGCCCCAGATCTTTTTGCACCATGGAGTCAAGATGAATAACAGGGAGCCAGTGTTAAACATACTGCATTTTTCATCAGGCAATCTGGATGCCCATTATTTTCTTCATAGATTTTTGCATGGAAGATTAAATACAAAAAGGTGCTTTTGAGCATCAGCTAAAGGTAAAACATGACTAACAAAGGCGCGATGTAAGGCATGACATTAGAATAGTCACAGCATTATGTGAAAAGCAGTGTCACAATAAGTATTAGCTTCTTCCATGATTACAGCACCAGCATGTTTGTTAGCACCTGAATGCATGAATTGAAATGGCTGATGATGATGAAACCTCTTCACATTGTAATAGTTGCTACACACTCACATGGAGGTGGCATTTAAAGTAGCGATGTGGAAAGTGGTCTACTAATCCAATGTATTCTGCCAACAGCATTCCTACAGTCAGAAACATCTGAATGACAGATAAGCTACAGTCTATAGTTATACAGCTACCAGGTAGACTAGAGCTACCCTGTGGCCCTTGTAGATTTGGACTCTGCCAAAACTTATTACACTTTTACAGTGGTTTGGAATGTTTTCAGTGTCTTACAGTTTTCACATATCTTTCACAGTCTTTGTGCCCTGTAGGTTAGAAATTGGCATGTTTAAATAGGTTGAATTTTTTTTTTTAGTCTAGCAACTATGGCAAATTAAAGAGCCTGCTCTACATGCATGTACAGCATTCCAAATCAGTCATGTATGACATTAGCTCACTAATGTTGGAACCGAACCAATGTGTTTCAAACTCTGTGCAGACTCTGCACACTCCACAAATGACTGCTGAAAGAGCCTTTGCATGCTATTTGATGCATGGCGAGTTTGTCACTGAGATTCCTCACCACATGTTCACAGTCTCTAGCGAAGGTTGGGGAGGCTTAAAAAGGGAAGATTATGCCTCTTCATTCAGTGCTTCTACATTACATCACTTCTTACTAGTACCACAGGCCACAAGGCACTCAACTTAACACTCTGCCAGCCCAGCTGTGGGAATGAAACATCTTTTACTTAAAAGCTCAGGTGGTCTGGTCACTTTAGAATTCAACCTTGAAATGAGAGATTTTGACATTGACATTGAGTACAGCTGCGTCTGAATGCATGCCACTCCCATGCTCTGTCTTCATTGGTAAACTCCCTCTGTTTAACAGTTCTGATTAATAATATACATTATTAGACAAAACTGTTAAACAAAGAAAGGAAACAGTATATGGAAAAGTATTATAGTGTCTGCTTTTCTAATAAAAATTGATGCAAATGAAATAAATAAATAAATAATAAAAAGTTCTTAGGCTAATATTCATTAACATAATGATCTGATCAGTAGCGTTTTTTTGGATCCACTCTAGAGCAATACTCTAATGGAGTCAGTTTAGTCACACCTCGACTTTCTTCCAAATAATGCACATTTCATTCATAATATTATGAATACAGGCCTATATTTCCTGCACATTTTTGTTTTTCTGAATTGTGTGAAATGGCTAATAAAAATAGGTAATACAAAATGATTATGTCGTCATCGAGGTGAAATGGTTTAGTCTTGACTTCTGGTTGTGAGTGACAGTGTTGGGGGGATGGGAAATCTGCTGAGTGCCAAATAAACACAGAGATGGACAGGAAAAGGTCAAAGCCATCAGGTGCCCAATTTAGGAAAGAAAAAATAATGAAGAGGAGGAGAAACAAGAAAAAGATAAAGGTATGCAACTATGCTCTCTCTGTATGATTATTATGCTATCCATGTCTTGAATGAAGGTGGTCTCGCCCAGGGTGCAATTCAATGTAGAACCGCCACTGGATCTGACAATGCATTTCATGACTCCTTTAAAACAAGCCTTTTAAACAACTACATTTCAGCTTGAAATACACAAACCAGAGAGTAACTTTTTAATTGGGCTAACTTATCATGTGCTTTCACTCACATTGACTCAATATAATCCATAGGACCAATTTTCTGACTGTGATAGTTATTTACTTGACTTGATGCTGTAAAGCTTTATATTGCCTGCCCAAAGTGACAGTCCCTACTGAAGTGAGTATACATTAATGGATTTATCTGTCTGATGTCAGAAAGAGTTGGAAACACAAGCCATATTTGCAGCTAAATTTCCCGTTTTTATTTTTGTTTTTGTTTTTTTGACATAAGAAGTATAGCATCTGCTCTCCCCTGTATAAGGTAACATAGTAGGCATTGTGGAACTGAAACCAATTGGTATTTAATCTGGGACTGGTTTAAATTCTGTTCATGAAGAATCACCTCGGCTGCTTTTTGAATTCTTGACAAAAGGGAGGTTTGTGGAAAAAAGGCAAAGTCTGAGAAAATAGTTTTATTTGAAGTTGTTCTGAAAGTGGATTGTATCCTATTTTAGCCTCTAGCTTTCATTTTTAGAGGGGGGTTGTAATTGAAAGTGACACACAAGGTTGACGTCACATAATCCTAGCAGGTGCTACAGGCAGCCTGCCCGTTTTGTGACTGGCCACAGAGGAGTTCCTGTCAGCCCTCCTTACCAGTCTTTGCCCTGCTTTTGTTTATTACAAGGTAGGTGAAAGGTCAGTTGCAAAACACGGCTGAGTACTATGGTTGGAAATTGTTCATTCGGCAGGACAACCAGCTATGAGGTGTTATCACAAATGTTTAAAGGAGTTGTTTAACACAGGTGCATGAAGTCCCTGGCGGTTCTGATGGAGGCTCAGCACTGATATTTGATTATTTCTTTGTTCACATCTCATTCGATAATGCAGCCATGCAACTGATTAACTATTCTATATGAGTGTAGCTAATGTAGCATGCTTCAAGACACTTTGTAAATGGAAATTTGTGGCTGTGGGGGATCTTAAATGAAGCTTTACAGAGAATTCTGAAATAGCCTCTTCTGTCTTCTTATTTCTTCAGTTGTCACCCTTATGTCACTGCATTCACACAAAGATTCAGAAAAAGGCCAGGGGCTTTTTTTAATGCTTCTGCAGACCAGTCTATAATACTGGAGAAAACTATCTATTAGCTCTTCTCTTCTCTTCTCTTCTCTTCTCTTCTCTTCTCTTCTCTTCTCTTCTCTTCTCTTCTCTTCTCTTCTCTTCTCTTCTCTTCTCTTCTCTTCTCTTCGGTGACCACTTACTAGGGCTGAAATTGTGATGTTTAGTATGATTATTCAGATGTTGTTATTTGATTAAATGTATGCACTGTGTGTTTTAGAGTGAAGTATGGCACTATATTATTACAAGTGAGCGGTTCATGTTTGCAGCAATTCAAATCATCTTGGTTGTAGTAAAAGCTGCTCTATACAAACTGAATCTCTGATTTTGCTCTGGGTCGAGTTTGAGTGCATTGGGAATGTAACATGCTCAAACCGTCCAATACTTTGTAAATTTTATTTAACAGTTCAATATTACATTAGTTTTAAATGTGATTTTTTATATTTAATAATAATTTGTAATACAGAAAAAAATATATTATTATTAGTTTATATCCATCCATACACTAAAAAAAAAAAAAAAAAAAAACTCAGATTTTGCTAGTAAATTTCACAAATAATTTAACAAAATAGTATATTCTTGTATAACAAACTCCAACAGTATTTGGTTTATTTAAAACTTTGATATTAATATATATAATAACAAAATTTGAGTCAAATTGCAGTCCTATAAACATGCAGAGCAAACCTGTTTTATCATCATTGGCCATCCTAGAAAAACAAAAACAAAAAACAAACAAACAAAATGTGGGTTTTGTTTTGTAGAAGAACAAACCTCATTTGAAGGGACATTCTGCTAAATGTAACTTTTGTGTGCTAAAAGGGTACAACAAGGGTATGATGACAGAATTATCATTTTAGAATGAACTGTCCCTTTGAAACTTTCTCGATGTTGACTAAAATATTGCCGTTGTTGCTGTTCTGAACAGAGCTTTTCTGGTTCTTTTCAGAGTTATGTTATTTATCTAATGTGTTTACTTTTTCTGTTTTTTTTTTTTTTTTTTTTTTTTTTTTTTTTTGAGATGGAACAGGGAAAGCTTTGAAGGATACAGGTGAACTGAAGAGAAACGAAACTTGGCTTCAAAACTAACGATTTCTCTACACTCTTCCAGTCACATGGAAGCTTTGTTCACAGACAACAGCAAAGTTAAAATAATAATTTAACAGATGCCCTTCTCATTTAAAAGCTTGTAAAATAAGATTCCTTGGTAGTGTTGATTATACTTTTCAGGTTATCTCAGAATGAAAGAGACAATTTTCAGATGGGCCCACATTAAATAAACACGTGTCAAATGGAGGGTGTGAGAATGTGCTGGATGAAAGAAAATGGCAAATCATTACATACAATGTTTGAGGAAATAAAGGTGTTTTCAAAATCCCTTATGAAGAAAAAACAAAACAAAAAACAAAACAAGATTCAGTGCGAATTAAAAGCTGGCTATTGATTCGCCTTGCTTACACCTCAGATTTCAGCAGGCCCACCATTCAATCTGTAAAACAATAATTCACATTACTCTTGTCAGAGGAGCACAGAAGGGGGAACTTACAATATGTTTTCCAATATGGTGTGATGAGTGAAGTGTCATCTGTAAATTGTTCTACATCAAATCGGCCTTATTGATTTCTGTCTGTTGGTCTGAAAATCTTGTACTGTCTGGCTCCTCATGCTCTGGAGGGGAATTATTACTTTTTCATCAGCTCATGGATATTGCATCTTTATTTCTCCTGCAAATGCACTGCCAGCTGCTCAGTGAGATGGGTAATGTGCCCTGGTCATGTCGATCATATGAAGCAAATAAAGTCTTGGTGCCAGTGTTAGACATCAAACAGACAAGCTGTGCATGTTGCAGCCTTACTTGGAGCTCGCCGCTCTTAGCAACTTGACACCTGTCACGGAAGTGCTTACATCTGTTTTGCTTCTGAGCATGGAAAATAATTAGCACTCTTTCCAAAGTTGTTAATAATGAAAAATGATCACTGTAATTAATATCTGCCACTCCTTATTTTCTCTCTCCTCCCCACCTTTTTTATGCTATGCTAACAGAACCTAAACTGCAAAGAAATGATCTTCACTGTTAATTTATTATGCTCTCTCACAGTAATAAGTCAGTTTCTTACTTTTTTATTAATTAGCCTTTAGTGGTGAAATATATTTGAAATATGCTGTGAGGTTGTAGTGTAGGAAAGGCTTTTCCATACTGTTTATCATACGCATCGCTTGGGGAGTGAGAGAACCACCTGGTGTGCCAGCAGCTTGACTGAAAAATGTTTCTCAGAGAGGAAACTTCTCCCCAGGAAGGACCAGACGAGCACCAGATTTTCCTTTTAGACAAAAAAATAAGAAAAATGGTTCCCGTTCAAGAACAGTGAGGCAAGTTTTGCCTCGCCCAACAAACAGCGTGTGTTCATATCATATATCATTTAATCAATCTCTTTATTCATAAAGCACTTTTGAAAATGATCGCAGTTGATCAATTTACTTTAAAACCAAAAAAACGTAAACATGAATACAAGATTGCAGATTAGTTTTAAAAACAAAGAATTATATTAAGTCAAGTCACCTTTATTTGAATGATTGTGTCATAGCAGCTTTACAGTGTCTAACAGAAAAATAGTTTGTTGATTATGCAAGAGGACAAAAACAAAGTCATTTTTCAGCTAAAAAAGTCAGTTAATTGATAATGCAGTGATGTCATCATCCAGTTCAGTTCTCTTCCTATAGTGTCTATGAAATCAGTCAAGCATCCCCAACAAGCAAGCCAAAGCATCAGTGGCAAGGAACCAAAACTCCATCGGTAACAGAAATGGAGAAACAACCTTGAGAGAAACCAGGCTCAGTTGGGGGGCCAGATGTCCTCAGGCTGGACAAAACCAGCATGACGTGTTTGTAGTTTGTATTATATTATATCTGTCAGCAAGGTGTGTGGAGACAGACTGAAGACAGGCAAGTGATGCAGTTCAAACATAATCTCTAATAAGAATCCACAATGTAATCCAACATAAAGCAGAGTAAACACACCTCAATGCAAACGGTGACCTGACAAACTAAAAGGATGAACAGAACATGAATTTATGTAATATGATAATGAGTGCACGGATGAACCAAACTAACTAATGATCATGCCATGACAACTTTCAAAAATCTAATCAAACCAAGGAAGAATTGAAGTGAACTGGCATGAACTGAAGAAATACAAACTAAAAGTCCTTGGAATGAACTAAACTGAACATAATGGTGACAATAAGTTATGCTATTTTATAAAAGCTAAAGTATAATACTTGATAATGTCCTGTGCTTAAATGAGAACCATGTTATATGCTATATTACAAATGAATGTGTACAATGTGAAATGTAAATCTGAGTCATTTGCCATGTGTCAGTAAATTTAACATGAGCAAGGAATTAGGAAGTGAGCAGTGACAACTTGTTAATGTCTCATTTCTCAGCCTGCATATGTTGCCAATTAAGGTGAGAAGATGCTCACCAGCTAACTATAACTGGATTGTTGTCACCTAAAGAATATACTTAATATATAGAGTATTGCGAAAAAAATTCCCTGAAGGGAGTGTAATTAAATAACATCAAATGTAATTCTGCTTTTTGCTGAATTTATGACATTAAACTGGAGTGTTGCAGATTTCTGATCACAGATAATAATTGTTTATACATTTTTACATGTTTTTAGTAGAATGTGACTTAAACCCGGTGCCGACATGACCCAATATATTCTTGAATATACTGTAAGTGTAAGTTGCCATTTAATAGGCACTTTTAATTCAAGGTGAATTTTGGCTTAATTGCATGAACCCTGGAGCTATTTGAGGTTGGATGCCTTGATCAAGGGAACAGTGACAAAAAAATAAAATAAAAAACCCTGCAGTATCTCATTACCTCTGTAGTTCCTCGGTCACCCCTACTGAGGTTTGAACTTACAGCTTTTGCATTAGCTCAGATCTTTAACCACTGGAGTACCGCTGCCATAAAACATTGTTCATCATAAGTTATCATCACTTGTTATCATATAACTGTCACTGACTGCGGTTTCATTTTATGGGACATATGAAATCCCTCTGTCATCTCTGATGGAAAAATCAAGTGAGATGAGTGATGAGGAGGAGGAGGAGGATAGAATCAGCTATCTTGAATATGTGCCAGAAGAGTTATATGGGGGAGAAAAAAAGAAAATAAGAAAATTATGCATCTCCTGAATAAGCCAGAACCACAGATGGAGATGCTGACAAGTATGAACTAAATTTTAGTGTGAGAATAAATCATTACATGAAGCAGTGACAAATAACAGACTAGATTAAAAATGCAATTTAAAACATCAAGTTTTTATAATGCAAGTAAACAAACAAACATGTATAGATAGTTTGTCCCTGAAAACCAAACAGTTGGGTTCCTCTAAGATAACATGAAGACAGAACACACTGTATATACTGTATGATAATTATATGAATCTCAAAATATTTATAACACATTCAAAGTAAGGTTTTATATGTCACATATATAAAAAAGCATATCAAAACCTATATTAAAACATATATGCATTTATATTGTATTGATCACATCAATATAATACGACATACTTTTTACCTTCTGCACCACTGGAGCTGGCAATCACGTGCTGTCTTTTGTAAAATCACATTTGGTGGGCAGTATATATGCTTGCATGTATAATAAACAACTGATAAAATGATCCACCCCATATGTGTAGTATTAACAAACTTGATGCAATAAATAGGGTATGATTTAAAAATGAACACCCCTCCAAAAACATCTACATTTCTGTCTCTTTTCAAGTGTTAGAGTATGTAATTATTTGTACAGTATTTATAGGGATTATTATAGAAACCCCCTGGACCTCACTAATTTTCAAAGCCTACGGCCATGCATTTACAGTATGTTTTTTTTTTTGTTTTTGTTTTTTTTTTCTTCTCAAATTGAAAGCCAGGTATGCTGTGACCCCAAGATTGCAACCGGGGAGTGATATTCAATCTGTTTGTCTTATTCATTTGTGTTGAGGGGCTTTCAGTGTTATTGTCCTTGGATCAGATCACTTTTCAATTGTTAGATGGCAGCACAGATCTGTAAAGCATGAAATATTATATATATATATATATATATATATATATATATATATATATATATATATATATATATATATATATATATATATATATATATATATATATATATATATATATATATATATATATATATATATATATATACACACACATATACAGCGAGGGTGCCGTCAATTATTTTTTGTCTTGTTGACTGTGTTCACATGCCACATGGTTATTGGAAAAGAAAAGCTCAGGAAATCTAATTTAGATATATTTAGACGTTTCTGGGCAACCAAAGGTTTTTTTTTTTTGCAAATGCCGACAAAATGCAGTACTATTGTTATACATCCTGACACGGCTCTCTGCTTGGGGCAGCCTTCAGATATACAAAATGTTTGCAAGCATAGAAGACTTGGCAGGGAGTTACTATAGCAACTCTCTGGACAGATGTTCCAAAGATAACTGTAAAAGCACCTGGCCCTGTGGATGTGTAAGACTACTAATTTCAGACAAGCAAGTATGAAGACATACTGTACATGAGACATTGGATTGTAATAGAAGATTTTTATTTATTTATGTTGTTGTCAATAATGTCTAATGAATTGATAGTTAATTGTCAGACAAACGGCTTAGATTTATCCCTGATGAACTGATCACTAAAAGGGAAATATATGTGTGTATTGTGAAATAATGCAATTTAAAATACATTTTTGCGGTAGTGTATTTTTAAAATGTAATTCCTTTTTGTGATGGCAAAGCTGAATTTTTCTGCAGCCATTACTCCAGCCTTCAGTGTCACATGATTTTTCAGAAATCATTCTAATATGCTGATTTGGTGATCACATTTCATGCCACAATTGTGCCTCAGTTGTAATATATTGTAATATATTCTTTAATGTATAGAAATGTGGGATTTCTTTTCTACTGAGATGTGATTCCTTAATGAACTGAAAGTTCAAAAGCTAATATGCTTGCCAATATCTTGGTAATATGATATGGTAGATGCATGTGAATATAATAATACAGTGTGATTATAAAAATGAAATTATCCAGCCATGGCTACCTGTTTCACAGAAATATAAAGATGAGGGAAAAAAAGCCCAAATTCCCTTAATCACAATGAGAAAAACCAAAGAATATATTTCTGATGTGCAGCAAAAGATAATTGAGCTTCACAAATTGGTGAAGTGGCTTTAAGAAAAGAGCTAGAGCAGTGAAAATTCCCATTTCCACCATCAGAGCAATAATTAAGAATTTACAATTAACATAAAATGTTACAAATCTGCCTTGAAGAGGACATGGGTATATATCGTCTTAATGCATGGTGAGAAGGAGAGTTTGAGTGGCTAACGACTCTCCAAGGATCACAGCTGGAGAATTGCAGAAAATAGTTGAATCTCAGGTCAGAAAACATATATATATATATATATATATATATATATATATATATATATATATATATATATATATATATATATATATATATATATATATATCTTAGCTCATCCAAAAACAAACTAAAGCATATTCAGTTATGAGACATAAATGGGAATGGCTTCTATGGTCAGATGAAACTAAAAAATGAGCTTTTTAGCAGCAAACATTTAAGATGGGTTTGGTGAACACAGAGATAAAAAGTACCCCATGTTTACAATGAAATATACAGCTGTATTTTTGATGTTGTGGGCCTATATTTCTGCTAGAGGTCCTGGAGGTCTTGGATTCTATCAAATACCAACAGATAAAAAATCAGTAAGTGACTGACTCTGGTAGAAATCTTATAATGGGCCATGTTTGAATCTTCCAACCATACAATAACCCATACACAAACCTCAAAAACAACACAGAAATGGGTCACTGAGCTCAAAACCAAGCTTCTGCTATGGCCATTCCAGTCCTCTGACCTCAGCCCTATAGAAAATGAGAGGAGTGAACCGAAGAGAAGCACCAACATGGAGATGGGAATCTAAAGGGTCTGGAGTGATTCTGGATGAATGAATGGTCTCAGATTTCTTGTCCGGTGTTCTCTAACCTCATCAGGCATTATATGAGAAAATGTAGACCTGTTAAACTGTCAAGTGGAGGTTTCAAAAAGTATTGAATAAAAGGGGGGCATTAATTGTGGCCAATGGGTATTAGAGAAGAACATTTATTTCGTAATGATATTTTTTAAAATAAAAGATCAAAAGGATTAATGCAGATCAATTTTCACAGCCTTCTTTGATCATATTTACCAACGGGGCCAATATTTTTGGCCACAAATGTATATATACAATTTAAAAAAGTAATAACCTGTAGATACTTGCCCACATCACAATTTGAGGTTCTATAAATAAAATCATTTAAAATAATGGCTTAATTTTTAACCTCATTTATTTTATTTTTAAGCATATTTTATCATTGGAGATTAAAAGTTATGTTAAGTGTCCATCCCCCACTTGCTTAAAACTACTGCAGATGGCTCTAAATTATGAGTGGAAATTGGCAATAACATAAAAGCATTCCTCATTCCTGTTGCCAAAATAACGAATAGAATGCCATTTTTTCTACTTTCCCAAAAGATGCCCAAAACTGTGAACTCATTGATTTACTTGCCAAGATAAGCAGATCTGAACTCATCCACCACTAAGTCTACTAAGCTGATCCACTAGGCAGATCTGAAATACAGATACACAAAGGGCCGAAGGCTTTATCCTGTACTACACCTTAATACCTGCCGACTCCATGTCGTCTTTCAGGTTCTAGAAGAAGGTGTACCCATTCTCTTTCATCATATAATGCCTTTAACACTGACCTTTTCACAATACATTTCACCTTCCTCTGCAACTACAATAAGTTTTCTTGAAATGGTTTTAAAAAGACGCTTTTGCAGCATCAGAAGTGCAGGACAACTTGTGATCCATACTTAGTTTCCTGAATGAAGGTAGAACTATCCAGGGACAGTTTGAGTACTGCAGCATTTCTGAGTGCCTATCAGAAGGACCTCAAAGAAAATAAATAAATTAAACCGGTCCTAGTGGAGCATTTTACTTTTCACAGCAGAGGCTAGAGCTGGGACTATTGATTGTGCTGCAGTTAGTGCCTGTTAATGTCATTCTGACAACAAATATAGGTGGTTTTTGAGCCATTGTGAGGTCTGTTTTATTTTCTTAGAGAGTATAGTATGTCTCTCATTCGCTAAGAATTCATTTATGTAGGATGTATTGGTTTAAATAATGCACTGTCATCATAGAACCACCAAGACTACTCTCTCTCTGTGTACTCTCAGCATATGAAATAAAAAAGTGTATTTTTTGGCTTGCATTTTCCAACTCAAAATCCATAAAACATATCACATAATACCAAAACAATACATGTAAAATAATATGTACAGTATTTATTAAGAGAGACCATGTAACAATACAGAGAAGCTGTATGACTAATACCTAATTGCCATGAACCAACAGCTGTTTACCAGCAGTAGCAAATCTGTACTTGGATGTCAAAAACTTGACAGTGCTTGAAAGAGCATCTGTTTTGTTGCAGTTATTCAATCAGATATAAAAAATAAATAAATAACTAAGAACAAGGCATTAATCTAATATTTATGAACAATTATACGTTTATTCAACTTTTTTTATTATTATTTAACTTAATTATTAGACATCTCAAAGCTTGAACATCTGGCTAACAATTAAGCCATGCATCTGGCTGTTCATTAGTCTGTGATATTAACCCCTTAACTTTCACTCACGTTTTTGAAGATAGACTTGAATGTGCATGATAGAAACTTAAATTTTTATAATTCATGACTAAAAACATTTTGTAACATGATATTGATTTAAATGGTGATGCAATATTAGATTTTATGTATTATTATATATTTTTTTTCTAATTCATTGCAACATTCATTGCAACAAATTTAGGTCAGCTGTTCAGTGTTTAGGCCTGAGCCTGACAAGTTAATTTTGATTGGTGGCTTTTTATAAGCTTACAAGTTTTGACAGGCATTTTGATTTAGTCTTAGTATTTATCTTGAGATGAAAATGCTTAATAAACTTAGTCGCATTTTAGTCATTTGAGTCTTCATAGTTTTAGCCTAGTTTTATTCGATGAAAAGTCATTGCATTTTTTTTTTTTTTGACATTTTTGTTAAATTGCTGTTACCAACATTTTGGTAGTTATTTTATATGTATTTTATTTGTAATTTGTAATTTTTATTTGTAATTTTCAAAAAAACTCATTCATTCTTCTCTCTTTAGACCAAATCAATTAAGCTTATGAGAAATTTGAATCAAATATTGAATAAACTTGAATAAATGTTGACAATTTTCATTTTTGGATGAACTATCGCTTTAACAGTAGTAAAAAGGAAGCAACTTATAAAAATTCTATACCATCTGATCCGGTTTGCATGGTAAAAGAGCGGTCATGTGATGTGTTTCGATTAGCGGGAGAAAGATGTGAAAATGGATGCTGAGTAGGTGAAACAGAGGCTTGCCTCTGGCAATTACGTTTTGGTTGCACCAGCAACTAAAGCAAAGTCTGAGGTGTGGAAAAGTTTTGACCATGTTAATAATGAGAATAATGAGTGAATAATGACGCACCATCAGTGAGCGCAGGAATGCGCTGAAGCCATCTACAGTGGATTCAATCATTTTCCTCCACAAAAAAAACATGTAGTCTTAGCATAATCTCTGTGAGTAAAGGTTTTTCAAATGATAACTAAATATTCATTGAATCTTAAATGCATAATGTGGACAGAGTATTTACGATAATGTTGGCATTATTCTTTTATTATTAAATGTCAGCTGCTAGTGGCGAAGAAAATCCAGTGAAGCCTTTATTTTAATTTCGTTATTGCCAAATACACATCTTAAAAATTTTTCTTAATTTAATTTGTTAAAAAAAGACTTGTTTTTATTGGTGCGTTGGTCTATTTATAGGCTAAATGAGCCTATGTCTATTTAGAGTGCTGAGATGATAAGATGTTAAAGGGACTTATTTTATTTCTTTATTCCAACTTCCAAGTGGTCTAGTCTATGTTAGTTATAAATAAATTGTTAAAACATGTATAAATGACTAATTCTTGACAAAAGGCAAAAGAGCTGTGTGTGCACGCACATTTGAATAAGGTCGGGCTGTTAACGGGTTCGGGCTTTTAAAAAGCTACCAATCAAAATGTACTTGTCTGGTTCGGGCCTAAACCTGTCGGGCTCGGGTCCCGTCGGGCCTAACTTTTATGGCCCGATTACAGCTCAAGTGTCCATGATGTCAGTCCAGGTGTGTGAGCCGGCAACACTGCCTGCCACGAGGAAGAAAGCAATGGATGGTGTGAGCACATAGAGGAGCTCCGCCCCTGCACTGTGGCTGAGGCGGAGCTGAATACGGTGCTTCAAAATGGCCAAAATGAGGAGGAGGATCTCACAGGCTGGGAATCTAAATTGGAAATTGAACTGAGTGGAACTGTCTGATGCGATACTGTAGCTGACGGCTGCATGGTTACAAATTTATCTCTAATAGTATCAATCTTGGAAGTAAAGTAGGTTATAAAGTCATTAATGCTGTGCTTTTGGGAAATGTCAACACCTGTTGATGCTTTATTTTATTTATTTATTTAATTTTTGTTAATTTAGCCACTGTATTGAATAAATTACTGAGGTTATTTTTGTTTTCTTCTAAAAGAGATACAAAAATGTTTTTAATGCTTTTCTATAGGATAGTGTACTTTCCCACCGAGCAATACGAAATACTTCTAGTTTTGTTTTGGACATGATTCATGTTAATAAAATTAAACTTGGGGGGTAGACTCAGGTTTCTGTCAAACAGAGAACATAGAGGGTATGATCAGTGATCATATCATTTACAAGAAGTGCTTTCATAGAAAGAGACCTGATATTCAATAAGCCAAGCTTTATCATTTGTTTATCCATATTCCATCTGTTTTTTACTTGTTGAACGTCAATTAAGTTAACTCTTAAATTGGTTTGGAGGTTTTTTTGTATTTTCTAGTTTGGGGAATAGACACAGTCAATATAGTGTGATATCTAGGTGAAAGAGTCTCTATGTGGTGAGAATTAACTGATGTCTGTGGTGTGAGGGGGCTAGCAGATGGTCAGTTTAACCAGCCTGTCTGTTTCCTGACCTAGGCCCCAGTTAGTCAAGTGCAAATTCTAAGACTGTGTGCCATATTTCTAGAGAGAAGAGCGGCACAACCCCAGGAGGGATGAAAACCATCTCTTTTCAACAAGTCAGGTCTGCCCCAAAAACTCGTCCAATTGTCTATGAAACCTATGTTACTCTGCGGGCACCACTTAGATATCAAGCCATTAAGTGATGACAATCTGCTATGTAAACTCATCACCACGGTAAGCAGGGGGGAGACCAGAGCATATTACAGTGTCTGATTGATAGATAATATCGGATATAATTTTTTTTTCACTAATTCAATTCAAAAAGTGAAATTTGTACATTATATTTATTTATTACACACAGAGTGATATATTTCAAATGTTTATTTCATTTATTTTGATGATTATAACTGACAACTAAGGAAAATCCCAAATTCAGTATCTCAGAAAATTAGAATATTACTTAAGACCAATAAAAGAAAGGATTTTCAGAATTTTTGGCCAACTGAATTATATGTTCCAACTGTGGCCAACTAATTATATGACCAGCACCCTTATAGTGGGAATTAAGTTTATATTTTATCACTTTAGACAACAGAGACTGATAGTAAGTTACAATCACAAACCACTCTTCATACATATTTTATTGTATGAATAGGTGAAACGAAGTAAACCTGTCAAGAAGCAGCTGAGACTCTGTTATTTTTTATTTTTTATTTACCTCAGATATGTCCTAATCAAAGTGTATATATATATATATATATATATATATATATATATATATATATATATATATATATATATATATATATATATATATACATATATAAATAAAACAATCAGACTGCCAGGCTCCTTGTCCAACAATGACAGCATATAAAGATACTGGCTTGGATTAGTATGTCTCTGGTTTATGTGGCACAGGAATTTAAAGACCCCTTCAAAATTAGAGTTTTGTGGCATTTAGTCTATGTGTGTTAGCTTTGTAGTCATCTATATGTTAGCAAGTGAACTCCTAAACATCTCCCATGACATAGTCCAAGTCCCAACAGCTTGAGATGATCTACATTGGACAAATAATGAAGTGACAAGCTTGCTGAAATTCCCTGGTGAGAAAGTCTAGAAGGGTACCCTGGAGCACGTCAGCCAGAGGACACTCAGACACATGAATTTGATTCCTTGTCCTTGTCTTGTCCACACCCACTGGAGTTATTGTCAGGCAGTGGCCCTGTAGAGTGCCTATAGGTTCACCAGCAGGCTATCATGGGCTAAGTGTAATGGGCTGTCTTTGATGTCCCAAAGTCAATGGTACAGTTCTACTGTTACATTGGATTTTCAATGGCTAAATGACAGCTTCACCTTTGACTACACCCCATGCATTTCTAGTTGAACTAATTAGGCACTAATAAGAGCAGCAATGATCCTTAACCAACTCAATAAACACCCTGCCGGGTTCAAATATGCCTTGCTGTATGTTTTCTCTGTCCACCAGGATGCAAAAGGCAGACTGGGTCAAAACCGACTGAATGCAATAAAAGTGTGAGGAACGGACCAACATAAAGACCAAAATTGTTTTTCACTCATAGTATCCCCTTCTGGTGTTGCATTAGATCGTGTGTTTTTCAAACTTGCCAGGTGGTGATTTGTCACGTCACATGAAAATAATAGCATTTGAAATCAAACATGACAAACCTAGCATGATTCATCTAAATTGCTAGTCTTTTAATTGGTCAGAAATTAGATTTGAGAACTCCCTAAATTATCAATGATTAATTAATTACATATTGGTCTTTTCCTCACACAAAGCTATAATTACAATCATAGCTTCAGCAGACTTACAGCAAACTACTTTTATGGTGTTTTTTTGTGGTCCCATTTGGAACTTTGTAGAATACAGCACCACCCACTTTCAGTGTATGGAAAAGAGCATCTTGGCCTAACAGTGTAAAAGCTGCCTAACCTTTTTTGCATTTCACAAAGAAGAAAGAATATAAAAACAATATAAAATTGCAATTTTCTTTTATGTGCAGTCAGAAAAAAGAGAAATTTAACATTGTGTCACTTTTTCATTGATGAGTCTTCTGAAATGAATGGGTGCTGTCATAATGAGATGATAAATCAGCTGATAAAAACATAATGATCCACACATAATCCACATGACTCCAACTAATGTCTTATGATGTGAAAAGCTACATGTTTGTAAGAAACAAATACATCGAGACATTTTAACTTAACAAATGTGACACATTTAAATGTTCTAGACAAATAAAAATAATACAGCATGTGCAGTCAATAGAAAGTTCTGTTCTTAAAAGTTCTCTTTAATTGTGTGCAGGTTAAAGGCAATCTTCCTGTAACCAGCACATAGTTGAAGGGCCAAAGTCTGAAAAAAAGTGAACACTCACAAAGAATCTCGGGGTTACTTTATAGAATGGTTCGACCTGCTTTAAACTTCACATAACTGGCTACAAATACCATGTAATAGCCACAGAATCATCTGCCCTTATGCACTTTTTAGAAAACAGGAAAGCATATCAGCAGCAACCCTATACTGTATGTCATCTCATTATTGATAAAAATCTTTGTGTAAACAAGTTATCACTTTCAATGCATTCCGGGTAGAGCCAAGCTAGAGACATCACACCTTTGTGCATTAGTTTCTCCAAAGGGTAAATGTCCTGAGCTGGACTATCATTTCTGATCTACTTATTTCTTATCTATTCTCATAATAGTGACATGGATACCTTGAAATTTCAGCTGATTAAAGTTGTTGTGAAGGTCAGAAGAGGAAAATAATTTATTTTACCATGAGAATATGATTACCTAAAAGGGCAACCACTGTAGATGCACTTTTGACATTTACTTTTTTTCCCCCCACAGGTTTAATCTTGGGGAAAAAAAGGGCCTTTGCATAACACGATTTCCAAAATACTTGTGTCGATAAGAAGGATTAACCAGTGGTTGTACTTGCAAATGCAAAAGAATATTTAAAAAGAAAATACAGTTTCACGAAATACAAAGAAAAGGTCGGTAGCATAAAGGCAGTGCTCATATGACACACATCTTCTGTTCCTCTGAGTGTCTTTGTATAAATAAATGCAAAAATAAGTATTCAAAATAATAAATCATTTTATTTTCAAAAGCACAGCAATGTGTGAAAATTGGTTAACCACCTTTAGTCATATAAATACACACAGTGTATAAGGGAGTGATAACCATTACTCTAATTCCACTTCTCATCTGTGTAGGTGTTCAATCTTCTTTTCACTTCTAAAATGTATCTTTATATGCAACAAAAGTGCAAACTGTTTTGTGAAAATGAGTGTAATTAGCATTTGAAGTGCCTATGCCTCATCAATTCATTAAATATACCACATAACTTAGAAGTTAGTCTTAGTCAGTACAGCATTTCTGTCAACCGCAAAAGTTTTCTTGAGTAAAATGGTCTTATTGAAGCTTATGAACCAGCAAATAATCAAGCTACTGTAAGTAAATCAAAATACTTTGTTCTTATAAGCCTTTAACTTTTATTACATAATTAACCAAGTTAAGAGCATCTATCTATCTCATCTTTTTGTGTCGCTCTTACATCATGACAGCAACTGAACTGTAATCTATCTATTTAAAAAAAAAAAAAAAAAAAAATACTCTTTCAGTTTACTCTTTATTATCGTGGTGGAAACATCTAATTTTTGGACATAAATTACTTACCACCTCTGCAGTGTAAAAGATTATAAAATGAAAGATTATAAAATGAAAAAATAACCTCTTCCTGAAAGCGCTGTCACATGCATTTTTGTGTATGGTTGCCTAGAAACAAGGGGTGGCTCATCTTACCCTGTAGGTTATTTTACCCCTGTCTTCCCCAGTCATTAATAGAGTGTGTATGTGTGTGTTGAAATGGTATAATTAGTGTTGCACTGCTTTTGCAAGTCTTGCACATTTGTGCTTTTACTTAGTTCAAGTTTCCAATTAGAAAAGCTTTTTTTTAAACTGTAGGTAAAGAGCCCCGGTGTGGCACTTGCATTGTATCACCATTTCCATGTGTTTATAAATGGAACGCAAGTTGGACCAGCGACGTTTGGCATTCATGCAAAATTTAGAAAGAAGACGGGTGGAAAATAAGTAGGAATCCCATGGTTGCATATATGTTTACAATTAATGAAGAGTATCTTTCACAGTCTGTCAGCTATCTCATGACCACAACCAGGTGACAAAATCAATACTGATGTGGTCCAACACTCTGTGGTGCTTGAATAGCTGCTCTCACCTCAATCTCTATAAGTCATTATATGTCTTTTGAGGGCATTTCTTTGTGATTGACTTCTTAAAGTACTACCATATTGTCATTGTCCATCTGAGGCAGTAATGGGGGTTGTTCATTTTGGTTTGCAGTTCTCAATGCAGTTTGTTGCTGTAGTAAATTGAGGAAACCTTATTTCAAGGATTGCTCGTGTGCCACTTGGAAGCACTTTTGAAAGGAATATGGAGTTTCGATAAAATTTACAAAAAAATCTTATTCTGCATGTTGAATTGGCTTCTAAAAATAACCATAGAAACATTTTCTGTCCATTGCTTAGTCCCCTCTGTGTTATTTAGTTGTCTGTAAGTGGCTGCAGTGTAAAGCTGAGATAAGCCCTAGATGCTGTAAGGATAGCCATCAAACCTATTTGATATGTCTTGTTTGATTAATGGTTCATGATAAGTATCTATTTTCAGGATGCAAAGGCTTAGGTGATGGGCCTGAATTAATCTTGGGAGCAAACTAACATAAAACAAAACAGCTGTCTGCTCCTTGAAAAGCTCCTTTTGAAACACCTTTAAAATTAAGTACTGAGCAGGGATATTATACCTGAAGAGAAGCTAAAAAAATAGCATTAAATGAAATAAAATAAAATATATAAAGTAAACTTATTTTATTTAACTTGATAATAACTAACATTAAACCTGAAATAAAATAAATTAAAACTGTAGAGACATTAAAAAATAAACTGATGAAACTGACAATAACACAATTTATTAAAAAAATGGAAAATAAAAATGGAAATGGAAAATATTAAATAAGAACGAATTAAACATATTAATAAATGCTATATCAATAAGGTAGATATATAATTGCATGGCTATAACATCATTTAGTTGAATATTTTATACACACACACACTCACACACATGCGTATATTTGGATGTATGTAGCAAATATTGTATATAAAGGAAAGGATCTTTGTAATATTAGTGTACTCTTTCAAGACGATAAACTGATGCAGAATCAAGCAAAACCAACTGAAAAAGCCTCACCATGAAATAAATAATGGGCTACATTTGATATGCAGAAAATAAATCAATATCCATTTCCTTTTGCGTCTGACAGATATAATTATTTCTTTCTAGTCTCTCTTTTCAGAGTCTTCCATCACGTCCTTAAGGGAGGGCCTGTTTGGAATTGGCCTGTAATCATTTCAATCATATCAGTAAATTAATAAAATACAAGCAGCAATCTAGCTTCCTTTTAGCAAATATATTGAAATAACCCTAGTGATAGAAAATGAAATAACATGTGGTGCATGATGTGAGAGACAGTTTTCATTTTGCACCAACTTGAAAGGGCGGTGGCAGGGAATTAATTCATGACTTTTGTGTCTTCAGGCTCTCTTATCAAATCCAGTCGGAATAAGGCCATTTCAGACATGTGCATGGAGAATTGAGAATTGCATGTAATTATTGCTTCACACCGGAATAATTTGCAGTGCTAAAGATAAATTAAATGATAAGCATTTTGCATATAATTTCCTTGTCGGCTGAACAACTTAAAAAAAAGAAAAGAAAAAAAAAAGAATGCATTTTTGGTTGCATTAGTACAGACTACAAATGTTGACATGTTGCTTCTTTCTTTATTCTCAACAGAGAACTAACTTTAAAGAGCATCACACAAGATGTCTTTGCTGTGACATCTTATATAAAAAAAGTATTCTAATTGTCTATTGTTCTGACAAAGTTAGTAAGAAAGTTCCTAAGCATGTTTGTCTAATCACACACTCTCTCATAGAGGGAACATGATGTTCCTTTTTTTTAGGTTAAAGCTTTTATCAAAGTGAGATATACTAACATCAGCTTTTGAAATGTCAGTCTACCATTATATACCCTTAAGCACAATTTGCTCCATATTAAGCAATCTTTGTCTTTGTAGCTGTTCTTCTTTTCTGTTTGAGTCATATGTAGTGTTTTGTTCCACATGGTTAAAAATACAGGCCGTTCCATGTTTGATTGGGAGCTGTATGCAAACTCTCTGAACTTAGCTCTGTAAGAAATGTCATTCGGCTCAAAACCCTTTGATGAAGCCATCACTGTCAACTTGTATTTTTACCTCAGTACTGTACCTTTTCAGGCACGCGTGGCATTTGTGAAATGCACGGCTTTCTGCATCCTCCGCCATTATAAAGCTTGATTAAAGAGCAGCTGTCAAGAGAGATTTTTTTTTGCACTTCCAAACAGGTGTATTCAGATGGTGACAGCACAGCAGCATGGATGTGCTGGCTGAAATGGGCTAGATTGAGACAAAGGGAATGATCCTTTTTTTCTCATTCTATCTATCTGCTGTTCATGTCTGTTTGGCTCAAGATATGTCTCTTCTGATTGCTGACCTGATGTCTATTGGACATAATGTGCAAAGACCTTGTAGAGGGGGACAGCCACATGTCAAGGTCATATGAACAGTAGAATAGGGGAGAGTGGGGTAAGTTGGGCCACACCAATTTATGTAAGGAACTGTGAACAGTATTATGTGACCATATATTTAGAATGAGCCGATAAATTATTTTATTGTCAGTGATTCCTTTTAAGGAATAGTTCACCCAAATATTAAAACATGACCCTTATGTCTGTAAATTTCTTTCTTCTGTGGAAGAAACTTAAATGGACACGCCAAATAAATTGATAAATAAAAATAAATATGATATAATAATAACGATAATGGAATAGTTGAATATATTATAAAAACTCATCAAATGGAATTTATTTTGTATTTTATTATTTCTCCCTACAGAAAGTCAATGGGGATCAACAAAATGTTGTTTTGGACCCCACTGACTTTCATTGTATTGATATTTTAAATAATTTCTCAAAATATATAAAAAAAAAAAATATGTTTTGAAATGCCATGAGAGTTACTGAATTATTACTTTTCTGATGAAATGTAACTTTATTTTATTTTACTTTATTTTTTGTAGCTCTGCATGCGTGCCTGGCCGTTTAAATAAAGGGATGCAGAAAGAGACAGGACACTTCTCTCTCTACCTAGTCTGTCTCCCTCATACATAAAGCCTCAATTCCAGCTGTAAATTTTTTCATACACTGGAATTGAAAGGAAGAGGGGGACTTTTCACTCCTCTCCCTGATGAGTTCATACATTTGAAGTGAGGCTTTGTCAGTTGAGAATTAGCACACTGCACATGCACTCTCTTAATGTTCCAGGAGGCAGGCTTCACATCAGAGTCTTTCAGAGTGAGGGTGAAATAGAAACTTTACACCCACAGTTCTCTCAGTGTGAAAAGGAGAAAAAGATAGGATGTCAGTAGAAGCATATTAGACAATCTTCTATTATCGCTCAGTTTGTGCAGAAAATTGGATTGCATGGTAGAAAACACAGGCCATGGTGTAAGAGTTGTTTATTGTGTTTAAAATGAATAACTTCTTTTGGACTTCTTTCTCTATCACATATAACCTTCCAACAAGTTACCCATTATGAGGTCCTTTATAATCTGATAAACATGCAAACATTGCAGTGGATCTCATTTGTAAACAACTAAAACCTTTTCTACGGTCTTGCCCTTGTCATTTATCTGCTTTTGAGCAGAGGGACACATCAAACCTTTAAACGCACTTGGCTCTGGAGACCTACTGATTGATAGTGACAGGGAGCAGGTGAAGGCTTTGCGAATCTGTTTGTTTAGTACAAGTTCACAGTCTGACTTTTTTCTTTTGATTCAATCCACATGGGTTCTGCGCTCGGGTAAACTGCCTCAGGGATTTGATGAATGCGAGTATCCACTCAGCTTGAAGATCCTGACCATAAGAGGGACGGACAAAAAGCATGTTGTTGCCGCTTTCATGAATGCATAATTCAAAATAGGACTGATAAAAGCAATAGAATGCATGGACTCAAAGCAAATGAAATATAACTCCTGATGTTGTTCTCCATTGGTTTTAGGCACTGAATGTGACACTGTTTGGATTTAATTCACTTTTAATGAGTCATCTTAGTAGACCGATTTTAAAATTTTGTATTATTTTGCATTTTATGCAAACTAGTAAAAAAAAAAAAAAAAACCTTCTAACGTAAGCAATGTTCCATTTATTGAACCCTAAATCTCAAAGTTAGTGTTTTTTTTTTTTTTTTTTGACTATCCGTTCTTTTTTACATTAAATACAAAATTATTATGAGAACACGTTAACAAATTCCAGACTAATTTGTACTTGTGAACTGATGTTTGTTAGTTCTTTAATGGTCGGCTCATTTTTACATTACCATTCAAGCTCGGTAAGCAATGGTCATAGAATTTGTCTTCTCATTAAGACCATTACTTAGCTATTCAGTCAAATCAATTTGTGAATGTGAAATGAGAGGTGGTATTTATAGCATGAACATCATCATAGGCATCATATTATATTCATAGTGTGATGCAGACATTGCCTCCTCTCATATGACTTTTCCCCATACTTTATCCCCCACCAAATCCATGGCCCCTCTGTTAAAACTCAGTGAACTCAAGAAGAAGAACACAAGAAATACACTTTCTCATGCTGTAACTTGAATCACGTATGTCGTTGTTGAACAGTGCTCTTTTAGAAAAATGTGTGATTTATACACTATTTAATGCCGTAATTAGTAAAATTTTCATTGTTTTATTTTTGTATTATGTATCATTTTCCGAAGTGGCACTGCCTCTTCAGAGGAAAGGCCCCTGAGTCTGTGTGGAGCACTAAGGGTTAGGGTGATTGAAGTGTTCTTAGTGAAGCCCCAAAAACCCATGTGGGCTCAATAAAGGCTTACTTCCCTCTCAGACGTGGCAGTGCCGCAGTGCATGCTGATAGCAATAATGTGACAAACAAAATGAATGAATGCATAAATAAGAGGGTAAGAGACAGAATCTTAGATGTGTGCAGTTAGACAGGTGTCACACTGAGCCATGTGTCTTTGTAAGCTGTCCTCATTAGCAGGCTTCTTGGTCTACTTTAAATGCGAGTGCTCTCAGAACAAAATGGATCCCACAAAAGGACCATGAGTGGTTCTTGCTGAATTCTCAGGAAGTTTCTTACCCTTATGAACCTTGGCTCTGAATAACAATTCTGCAAGGTGATGACAGGAGCACTCAGATAAGGTCCATTATGTACATGTGAACATAGGGTTGATGTTTTGGTGACAGTGTTTTCCTCAGAGCCACAGAGCCACTTTTCTTTCTTTTTTTCCTGTTCGTAGTGTATAAATGTCCCAGTAGCCATTACGTTGTAATACAAAATATGAATTCAAAACATTCCTTCTAACAGTGTTTTCACAATTAGTCACCTGCAAATGTTCCCATCACTCTCTCAGAGGAAAGCATTGCTCTTGAATCATCAGCTACATTCTGGCTGCTCTTCATATATATCAAATTTGTTCGCTTTTGACTAAATTTCTGTTACTGTATTCGCGTTTCACAGTGTTCAAAACCTTTCCTAAGAATTGCTGTTATTGATATAGCTCTGGCTTACCTAGTGGATGATCAATAATGCCTCACTATTGCCTCATGATTAATGTTAAATATGTCTATCTGCTGCAGGAGCAATTTCATCTTATGAGGTGATGATTTGATTGTGCAGAAGTCTATTAATTATTAAGTTCTTCAGTATTGTTTAAAAATGCTGAGTTGTCTTCTTGATAATGTAATTTGCATAGACTAATCATGTTACATAATGTTCCAAATCCAGGCTGTATATTCGGTTTTAACATTATTAGAGACTGCTAATGGATTATCTCTGTTCTGATGTACAGCATTTTCATCTACACAGTGAAATAGCTAATACAGCTCTGCTTATTTTCTAATTTGTGAACACAATTTTATTTTATTTTTTACGTAAAATAATGAATGTTTAACATATATATTTCAATCAGAGTACATTTAATACTTCAAACTTGAGTACAGTACTTAAGTACAATTTTGAGGGATCTGTACTTTACTCGAGTATCATTTTTGGGGAGTATTCGTGACTTAACTCAAGTACGTTTGAGAGGCAAATATTGTACTCTTTACTCCGCTACATTTCTATCCATAACCATAAGTAAAAAAGAAAAAAGAAAAAAAAAAAATCTCGGAAACCGTCAATTTGTTGTTTCCCTCTCAAACGTGACTGGATTGTGCAGGCTCCACTGATTGGGACAGCCTATCAACAATCACCTTCAGCTTTCCGCTAAAGGCTTCATGACATTTGATTGAATTTAAGTACAGTACACACACACACACACACACATACACACATGTTCGTTTTTGTGAAGAGTGGGGACATCCCATAGGTGTAATGGTTTTTATACTGTACAAACTGTATATTCTATGGCCCTGCACCAACCCTACACCTAACCCTAAGCCTCATAGGAAACTTTGTGCATTTTTACTTTCTACAAAAAAAAAAAAAAAAAAGGATTATGTATGGTTCATAAGCGTTTTGAAAAATGTGGACATGGGTTATGTCCTCATAAGTCACCCTCTCCTTGTAATACCTGTGTCATACCCATGTCATTATACAAAGTTGTGTCCTGATATGTCAAAAAACACACCCACACACACACAAACACTGAGAGAGAGAGTTGTCACACAGAGGGTCCTATTTTCAATATCTAAGCGTAAAGCGCACGGCACAGGTGCACTTAGGGTGTGTCCAAATCCACTTTTGCTATTTTAACAACAGAAAAACGTTCCATGCGCCAGGGTGCATTTCTGGAATGGGTTGTCCCTATTCTCTTTAATAAGTAATGGGCGTAACATTCATCTCCCATTACCTTTAAGAGCAAGATGTGCTCACACCAGGGCGGATCGCTACACTGTAAAAAATTTCTTGTTGTTTTTACAAAAACTTTTTGGCAGCTGTGGTTGCCAGAATAATTTTGTAAAAATACAGAAAACTGTAAACACATTTACGTCAAAAACTGTTAATTTTACAATATAAAGCTGTAATTTACAAACAAGAAAATGTGAATATAAACCAGTAAATTCAACAACACACAAAATTAAATCTGTTTTGTACCTTGAAAATACTGACAACCACCATAATAATAAAGATGGTACTGTATAAGAAAAAGCCACATGAAGTATCAAAGCTCATCACAAGTAGCTTCACCACAAGCAGAAGTATATATTAACATATAGAAGGTGCACATTTATGGAAACACAAAACACCATCATGGTAACACACGTGATACTTAAATAATGCAAAAAACTTTCATTAAGCAACAGAAGATGTAACATAAAGCTCAAATGTACATAACTGATAACAAGAACTATTTAAAAAACATGATTATTTAAACAAAATACTTTCAAACGTGGAGTGTCACGCAGGGAATTCTGGGAATATCAGTTTACAATTTTAGACTGTAAATTATACATTGATTTGTTCTTTTTTTTACTTCTAAAAGCTGTATAATTAACAGAATTTTACTGTAAATTTACATTAAATGCTTTGTTAGATCTTTTACAGTTTTTCCCTGTATATAGTACCGGAACTTACTGTTAACCTATTATCAGTTTTTTTCCGTAGCGTTTTTACAAAATTTTACAGTTAAAATTACACTTATTTTTTACAGTGTATTTACATGGCGGAATTTGTTGTTGGAAAAGCTGAATCTTTCTCAAGCGAAGAAACTGATCTGCTCATGTGCAAAGTTAGAGCGCATGAGCAGATCATCTACGGGACAAGCAGGAATCCAACAAAGCTTCCCGAGGTGAAGAAGGCGTGGAATGAAATAGCAGTGCATGCTTTCAAATAGCTCTGCGCGATGAGTCAGTTAATATGTATGTGTCTTTATTGGCACGATTGTTTAATTAATTAGCCAATTTCATTCATCATTATAAGTAGTAATATGATGAATTGCAAATAGGTAGCCTAATTCTAATACATGCAATGACTATCCATCATTACATTTTTATATTTATGTAGCCTACACAATAATATTCTTTTACACAGTAAGATTTTCGGCACAGAAATTCTCAGTCATTCTTTTAAAAACATTTTTTAGAACTTTGGCCATCTTTAGCATGAGAATCCATCTCTTTAACACTGTGAACAACTCAGAATACACGAAACACCATTGTACCCCCCCCCCCCCCCCACACATTTAACTTAGCATAGATCATTGAATCTAATTAGACCCTTAGCATCTCGCTCCAAAATGACCAAAGAATTTCTATATTTTTTTTATTTAAAACTTGACTATTCTGTAGTTACATCATGTACTAAGACTGACAGAAAATGAAAAGTTGCGATTTTTTAGCTTTTTTCCTAGCTACGGCTAGGAACTATATTATGATTCCGGCGTAATAATCAAGAAACTTGGCACAATGATATTACGCAGCACCTGAAAATAGTCCCCAGCTAGTTTGTGTAGTTGCAGCAATAGAAGAGTTGCTGGGGACTATTGTATTAATGTGGTCCAGGTTCACATATAGAGTATTTTATATTTAAATATATATTCTTTTGAACACTGTCATTATGATCTATGTATACCCTGAATCCATGGCTCAGAAAATTTATTTATTTGGGATATACATCAATTATAAAAGTAAATGGTCCACATCACCACTTACAGTGCACACAATTGATGCTACAAAGAATTTCTGTTCATCTGCACTTGGTATTATGCTTGTTGAGGATCTCCAGTGCTTTATCTGTGACTCCCACACAGGCCTCCATTTCTAATTTTCTGATAACAACAAGAGCAAAAACTCCTCCCCTGAATGACATGACTTGAAAAGCCAAATGTGCAATAACAGTGAAAGCGCTTGCTTCTTGTTACGGATGAAGAAAAAAAAAACTGTACTTTATCAGAGAGATTTGAAATGAAACAATGAAAGGCTTTGTCAAATGCTCCCCACTGAGCTTGATCAACGTAGCATCTGCTTTTGACAAAGTCCTGGCGTTCTTTACCATAATCTTCACTCTACCTTTAGATTCAGTTCCTGCTGGAGAGCAGATGCCAGTCCTGTTCCACTTCCTCTTATCTACATATGCAAGCTATCCTGACAACCAGCCCCATCCACCCAGATTATCCCGACTATGGGTTAAAAAAAAGGGCAGGTCTCAATAGATTCCAATCTGGGTTTTTGCCTACTGCAATGTGCCATACTATGTCCTGCTTGAATAGAAAATGATTACCCGATTGCAATTTAGATTACACAGATTTTAGTATTACAACTATGAATTGTGTAGATTTAGGAAAATGTATAAAATGTGGTCCTGCAGTGCTGAATAACGGGAAAACTGTTGACGATGAGTCTGGCCCTTATTTCTAATGCATGAGGCTCTGAGGGGATTTCACTAATTTAGCATTCAGATCGCAAATTATACATTGTTCACTTCAATTAGAGCTTTAAATCCCACTCACAGCATCACACTTGCTGTATAAATTATAGCCTAATATATCATTAGGTCTTTATTACTCTCTCAGGACTCAGTCCGTGTGTAGACAGGGGTTCTGTGTGTAGTATTCATAAATGTAGGTAGACTGTATGACTGAGGTCATAAATGCCCTATACAGCAGTTCAAGGGTGTTCATGTGTGCTCAGAAATTATTTCATAGAATTAATTTTGTGGCAAGTAACATTTTAGACAGACTATTGGCAGTTAGCTATCTTTTCTATTTTTGTTCTGCCAAACAAATCCACAGCGTAATTAACTGATGTGTGACTTTGAGCAACAGCTGTGTTCTTGACTGAATAAGTGTTCTTGAACAAATCAAGGTAGTGAATGATTCAATGAAGACAGTTATTTGTTTCACTCCTGAATGAATCAGCTTGCACCTCATGCATCCACAAATCTGTTTGAATAAATAAATGATGCAGTTAATGGAAGCAATAATTAAAAAAGTTGGTAAATATCTCATCCACTTACATATTATCTCATTGTCATGTCACATTCAAACTTGAAATGACTTGAAAACATGATCATTTAGTGCGCAATCCATTAAATTGTGAAATTAAAAGTACATCTCTGTGTCTGTGACCTTCATGACACCTGCTGTGTTTATAAAGGTTGATGACTAATGATCTGAAAACAACTTGACAATTAAAAAGAACATCTGAACACCAGTTCACAAATAATACAAATAATAATAAAAAGAACATCAAATATGAAATCTGTTATTGCATTCTTGAGAAAGAAAAAAAGACAGAACAATAATCATTCTGTTAATGCAAACATACAAAATAGAACTGTATTGGTTGTTGTTTTCTTGATAGTGTAAGTAATGTTTGAGCTTGTGGTGTGCAAGTATAGTGTATTTGTGTTTTATTTCATTATTAACGTATTATCATTTCTACTCTGTGTAGTAGAGGCAAATTATTAATCTTTACTTCTGAGATTTTGGAGTGTGTGGATGTTTTCCATCAAATCTGCAGTGTTTGAAATAAGACTTCTTAACTGTATTGCCGACCCGCTTTGAAAAATAATAAATGAGAGAGTCTGGCCACGCTTAACCACCAACTGTCTTAATGATGAAGAGCTGGCAACATCTTCATTTAACCATTTTTTAAAAGCCGAACAACTGCATTAATTAGAATTATGACTATTCTAATGAGGATTCATGAATAATATGTAGAATACAAAATGAGGCCATAAGTTCTCAATTAGCATAACTTCTAATTTTTCCTTGTAAATTTTCAAATGAAAACCTTTAAGCTAGAGCCTGTGTTGGTATAATGAACACGCCTACTTCTAAATATTTTTAATCACTTGTGAATGTGTTGTGAACAATAAGAGATTAACGAAGATCAAGTTGAACAGAATTTAAATTAAGCCACAGAGGGCTGCAAAGTGAACATGACCACAAAAAGTTATGAACACATGAAATGTACTTCACTCATTAAAAATAATTCACTTTCACAAGTATCTTCCTAATTTACTTCGTGCTCCAGGAAATTGCCCTACTCTTTATATCCTGTTGGCCAGTGGTTACATTTAAACTGGAATGTAAACCAGGGCACTGATTAGTTACAAATATTGACTTCTGTTTGAAAACTCATTGTGTCACAATCTGACAACAATTTAAGCAACAACCACAATTGTGCCAGAGGATCAAGCTCCCAAATCCGTGTTTATCTCAAAGGCAATATTGGACATGCACTTTGAACTGACTATAAATAAAACATTTACGGTGCTAAAAAGAACATTCCCTCTGCTTTCAAGGAAACATAAGAATCCCTCCGGCCATATGGCTCTGGAGATTGTGAATTATGTAAAGAAAGAGTTCATGCTTTGTATACCACAGTCAAAGATCATTGATTGAGTCTGCTTAAGTCTGAATACTATGTATTGAAGTCATCTTTTGCTCTCTGAGGTCCTGAAGGAGGCAGAATGGACAATCAAACAACAACAAAGATTGGATTTTGTTTAAAGTGCTTCACTGTCAAGGGGGCAGTAGACAATTCTGAAAAGGCATTTCCATTGAAATCCAGGGCTGTTTAGAACACCTTTGCAAAGCATAAATGACTGAAGCTCAATAACAGTAAAATTACCAGAGGAATTATTGCACAGCTGGAGCATTTCTTTACCCTTTTTTATCATTATTCCCCAATTTAAGGCACATCAAAATCCTACTGCAGTTTGAATGTATGTGCTTGGGTCCCCGTTTCATAGATCAGACCAGGTAACCTTCTTTCATATGTATACGTCACTTCAGCACCGCTTTAGCTATTTCCGAAGATTTGATCCCCGAGCCACTCGGCAGTAAGGCAGCAAAGTTCCTGCCCTACACATTACACTAAAAGCAAAGCTATGTTTTTGAAGTTGTATATCTAACCTCTCTACATAAATTGAATAATTTGCCCTCTTTGCTGTCCTACTGCCAGACAGTTGATTATGACACATGACCCCAAAGTAATAACTTCGAGAGGTATCTACTGTAGAGGTGACCTCGGAGAATTGCACGCGCATGAACTTGTTTTGTCAGAGTGATCTGTTAATGATATGCACACTTGAATTTTTAATTTGGCTGCAAGAAAGAACATGACAATTGAGACATGCACTGGGATGCTCAAGGATAGAGTTGCCTGAATGCGAAAGCCAAGAGTCATCTCATTGCATTGAATTAATTTCATATTCATATGTTCGTAATGACTTGTGGCTATGCCGTGTCAGCTGTTCTAGATTTAACTTTGAGCTTTGTTCAGAGCAGAGGTACGGTTGACGCTGAGTGACTGACTGAAGATAGTAATTGGGAGGAAGCTCCCTGTTAGTCAGTGCCACAAGTCACATTTACTCTGAAGAGATAAACTCTAAATGACATTCAGATGGACTTGATGTTTGTGTTGATAGCATCCAAGCTTTTGCTTGCCTCCTTTCATCTTGTAGTACAGATTAAATTACAGTATGTCTGATGGGACGTATTTTTAGAGTAAAATGAATGAACAATTTTTCTTTTCTTTTTTTTTGTCCTTAATGGAATATTCTGGGTTTAATGCAAATTAAGCATAATAAACAGCTTAAACAGCTTCTGTAAAAAAAAATAAAAATAATGTTGATCATACAAATAAAAACTGGCCCCTCATTTCTTAAAAAAATAAAATAAATAAATAATAATAATAATAATAATAATAATAAATAAATAATAAATAAAAACCAATAATGATGAGCCACTTATGCTATAAATAAATTGGAGCAATTTGTTTGAGGATTTAAAAGCAGAATTGTGAAGCTTGGTATTTTTGAAAAACACTTAAATTATTAATTTCTTAACAATATGTATTGTTTTTTTTTACATTATGGTTTTATTGACAAAGTTATAATATTGTATATAATTGTGCACAGAAAAAAAAGCTAGTTAAAAGCTATACATATATATATATATATATATATATATATATATATATATATATATATATATATATATATATATATATAATTGGAAAATTGGATATAACTTTACAAAGAACAGTTAATCACCTTTTTATTATTTTATTTTTATTTTTTTTGGTATTGTGATTATTTTAACACTTTTCAATAGGCCTCAGTCCCTTCCATTTTAAGTGCCCCCAAACACACCATAGCTGGACCTTTTTCTTTTCTTTTTCTTCTTTTTTAGAAGAAATAAATTGTGGTAGACTGATATTTTACTGAAAAACACTTTATTATTTTCTTTGAAAGTGTTCCTGTCACATAGCAAAAGGAAAGAACTAACTTTTGAGAGAATGAATCTGCCAACTAAGCTGCTATATCAGATAATGAAAATCACTAAGAGCTCTAGCATCTGATATTGTAAAGGTGGGTTGTGAGTAAAATCATCCTGACAAATCTAAAGTAGCATCAAGAATGGCACTTTGACTCCAGATTAGGTTGCAACACCCACTTCAGAAAGGGAACTCTATCCGTACTTTTTATTTTAGGAGTGAGTAAACCATAATTGTGAACATTAGCTGAGTCTGAGTGCACCTAGGCCAACTGCAATTTGCCCAACTGATGGAAGGCCCCGTGGCCATCACCCTGAGCTAACTTCTGTAAGAGAAGTCTGATTAATGACATGCACAAATAAGATGCATGACTCATGAATATTAAATAGATCTAAATATATCAAGCATACTGTCTATGCAAGTTAATATCAAATTAAAAGAAGTGGTGCACTGTCTGGGCTAAATCCAACAGGGAAACGGAATTATGTTGTACAATTTAAAATTGAAATTTTAATATGGTATAAAAGAAAATCTTTTAATCCTAGACGAAGGTTTAATTTGCATGCTCATATTATAGTACATGCGGAAACCCTTGTTCATGCACTCTTGTTATGCTCAAGTTAAAGGGGGGGGGGGGGGGTGAAATGCTATTTCATGCATACTGAGTTTTTTACACTGTTAAGGAGTTGGATTCCCATGCTAAACATGGTCAAAGTTTAAAAAATTAAGTTGTACGTTTGAAGGAGTATTTCTGTTCCAAAAATACTCCTTCCGGTTTGTCACAAGTTTCGGAAAGTTTTTTTCGAGTATGGCTCTGTGTGACGTTAGATGGAGCAGAATTTCCTTATATGGGTCCTGAGGTCACGTCTGCCGGAAGAGCACGCGCTCCCGTATAGCAGAGCACTGAGTGAGAGCACAACAGGCATTCGCTGATCAGAGCGAGAGTGTCGGGAAATGTCACAAAAGATGTGTGTTTTTGGTTGCCAGGGCAAGACAACCCTGCACAGATTACCAAAGAAAAAACAACATTAAGGGACCAGTGGATGGAGTTTATTTTTACAGAGCATCAACGGAGTTGTGCAAGTGTTTGTGTTTTTCCCTGCATTTCGAAGATGCTTGTTTTACAAACAAGGCCCAGTTTGACGCCGGATTTGTGTATAGTTTATTTCTTAAGGATGATGCAATCCCAACGAAAAAGGGTCACAATCGTGTGTTGGAACCGCAGGCGGTGAGTAAAGCTGCTTAAAATATCTCCGCCTCCTTGTTAGTGCGTCCGCCTCCCATCGGAGACCCGGCTTCGAGCCCTGCTCAGAGCGAGTCATTGCTGCTGCTGCTCTCGTTCAGTTTCAGCTTTGGGATCTGATTCTGGATCATAAATAAACGGCTGAATCTGACTGTTAGCCATGGTTTGTTTTGGATGATGTTTTTTTTTCCTCACGGTAATGTCACTCACAGCTTTCAAACGCTCTCAACGCAAAAGCTTACTGGCGCTCGTTATTCTTTAGCTCCACCCACACGTCACGCCTCCAGCCGGTCGTGTTTTTCCGGGAAAAATCGGTACAGACTATCTTTCTCTTATGAATATAATAAAACTAAAGAATTTTGGGAGTTATGAAGGATGCAGTACTACTCTATAGGTACTCAAGATTAACAGGATATTGAGTGAAAACGAGCATTTCACCCCCCCCTTTAAACTGAATGATTTGTGTATGTGGCCTTTAACAAGTCAAGCAGAGTGAGGTATAAACCCAGTATGATTGGCTGGCATTGCCCAAAAAGGTGAACCTATCAGTTTTCGTACTTAATCATGATTGGTCAGTTGGGTAAGATTCTTTAGGCAATTTGTGCCTGTGTAGTGCAAATAAAAGAGAGAAGAGTTTGGTTGCTTGGGAGGCATCATCCTTGGTACTTCCTCCTTTGTGACATGTGGTGCTTTGAGTAAGTGCTAGCAGTTTGGTTATCCTCCTTTTTGTTGTGTGCTGGCTGTCAGCCAGTTTTCAGATATGGGCCTGCAAGTAGCTGTAATCCTGCATGGTGAGGGACCATGTGTTTCCTTGCAGGTTTTACTGCACGTCCAGGGGTTTCCAGTGATCTTAATTGAAGCCTAATGAACATCAAGTAATTGACTGTACTTATGCTCTGTTTTGTCTGGAATTCATATGGGTCCATCTGTTATATTGTTTTGTGTGGAATTATGTGGGAGAGATTGGCTATGCAGAGATGAGAACGGGTTGGATTAACATACAATTAATAACCATACATACACTTCACTAGGTCTCAATGCATCACAAGTCTTACATCACCAGTAACATACAAAACAAAAGTACAATACAATAAGATTATAAAAAAAAAGAAAGTGGCCAGCGACCCTCAGATTCCTACCCCACACTCAATACCCATGACACACACACAAAAATCAAGTACTAAACACAGCACTACATGTGGACACAGTACAAGGTACCATGGCCAACCTCTCCCACTTAAATCCACATAAAACAAAATGACAGAACGACCCATATCAATTCCATAACATACTTCCACATTAATTGCAGAGAATCAGAACAGTACCTTAAAAAATAAACCATAAAATGAAATAGTTTACACACCTGGACAGCAGCGCTCGGTAAACTGTTGGGTCACTCCTCCTTTTTGTGAGTGGTAACAATTGTAACGACAGACAAAGGTCATTTGATGACGACACAACTGACAAACGAGACTGTCGTAATAAGGCCGCTAGAGGGCGCCTGATTTGAAAATGTAATAATAGGTTGTAATAAGCCAAACAGCGGCTTCTAACCCACGTGTAGACTCTGCATCGTCACCAGCAAGTGATCCAATGAAATGAATGACGTTGGCGGACATCATTCATTCAAAAAAGACACAGAGACTTTTGCTAATATGAAACATTCAAAAGAGATAAATGAAGTTAGCTTACTTCCAAAAATGAAGGTGTTTTTCTTTGTCCGCTTCAGCACTTAGCTGAGGACAGCGATGTTTATGTCCTCAGTGCCGCAGAAAAGCCAAAGGCTGGTATAGTAGGCAGGTTATTAAAAAACAAATGTTCTGCTGTTGCTGAAAGCGTCAGATATCACGCACTTGATTTGTCTTGCAAAGTCCAACTGTGTCCTGTTAAACGCCTATGGGTTGTATTGATGGTTGAAAGCCATGAGCGTCTCTCACACACGATAAAGGGTATGTATTGAATTCGGCCAATATACTCCTGCAGGCAATTAAGGGATGATGTAACCGATAGTGTTGTGTTTATGGCAGTAAGGATACTTAGAACATATTCACGTTTAAATTGAGTAGGCTACCACAGGCTAATTTAAAACTATATGAAATTGTAGCCTACGCTTGCTACTGTTGCCGAAAGCGTCTGATATCACACACTTGGATTGGCTGGCAAAGTCCAACTGCGTCCTGTAATACGCGGGTGGGTTGCATTGGAAGTGGTTAAGCCGAGCATCTCTCACAGACGATAAGGGCATTGGTCAAATAGACTTCAAATAGATAATGTCAAATAGACTTGAAAGATAAATAATGGAAAACGTTGACCGGCTATGTTAGGTGCAGGCAATCCTAATCATAGAGAAAACGTAAGTTGTTGTTGCTGGAAACGTTTGTGTAGTCCGTGATGAGGTGAACTGATGACTGGTCGAAGCCCTGAGCATGTAATAACATTGCAGATGGTTTTACATTGAAGTTGGTTGAAAGCCATGTGCGTGTCATCTATACCTAAAAGGGTGCTATATGCGTGGGCAAAAAACGCAGAACGAAGTGACAAAACGTTCTTATATGACCCCCTGAGATGAGAACGGGTTGGTTAATCAAGTGATTTTTGTTTTTATATTTGTTTCTTTTATGCTCACCCTGTCTTTTGGCACTGAACCTGTGTCCCTTTTCTTAGAACTGCTATGTCCCTGTTTTTTTTTTTTTTGTTTGTTTGTTTTTTTGTTTTTCCCCAAAGGTTTATTTGTCAATGCTGCTAACAAATAAACCTTTTATCTTCATCAAAAAAAAAAAAAAAAAAAAAAAAAAAAACTGACTGGATTTCTCAGAAATCGTCTTTTGATGATTCCATTTCATGTTCAGAAGACAAACATGTATTCATTTGAATTATTTCACTTTCACAGTTCTATGTATCCACGATAAAATTTTCCATATACAAAATATGTATCTTAACTACAGTCCTACCATATTTACAGACATTCTCTAAGCATCTGCAAAGACATCTGAAGCACATACCATGATGCATCATGTCGTATCCATATAGTATTAATCTGCACTCTCTCTCGCTCGCTCTCTCTCACACAGAAGAAAGACAGCGATACAAAGTAAGAACATTGTGATAACCGCAAGGTTTCAAGAGCTTTTTCACCTGACTGTCAGTATAACACAGCACACAGTCTCGCTGTGGACTCATGGGAGTATGGGCAATGTGAGATTATGCTCTTTTAGAGGAGTGCTGTGTAGTGGAGCTGAACAGGCTCTCTCACTCTAGTACATTCCTCTGTCTTACGACCGTTTCTGCCCCCCCCCCCCCCCCCCCCCCACCCATACACCATCACTAGCCTTTTCTCCTGACTTTAATCATCTAATTTTCCAAGGTATAAAAGTTGGTTGTAGGCTAATTTGAATCCCAAGTAAGACTAGCATGGTCTCATATTCAGGTCATAATAAATTGAATTGTTAAAGGATGATTTTTTTCACGTTTAACATTCGTCCTAAATGTGTTCCTTTACAGCAAGATGTGGAACAGTGATATAATACGGAACTGGTTAACTACAATCTTCAAAGCAAGTGCTCTGTGAAAGAAAGTAACTGAAAGTAATTTAATAAAAACATGTTTTTTATGGATTTTTTACATTAAAATACATTAATACTTTTTTTTTCTAGATTACACAATGTTTTTTATTGCGGAAACCTTAAAGGTTATCATTATTATTATTTGTAATGATCTTTACACTTGCTTTCAGTTCTCTTGGTTATTTCGGTCCAGACCAAAAAAGTAAATGATTAATTTAGCCCTGGTCCGCTTAATGTTCTGAAGATACAAAACAAAAGGCAAAAGCACTTGAGACCTAATTTACCGGGTCTGTTTTGTCTTTGATAGGATAGTTAGCTGTAAAATAAGGAGGAAGCCAGTTGTTGTCTCATGATTCATGTTGAAACTTGTTCAAGCCAAATCCATATTTTAGTCAATGCCCTTATTAAAAAGCCTACTGCAACACTATACAAAATTACTGACATGAAATTTGAACAAGCCCTTTGTTATTTTAGACTTATGCTATCCGCATTGCATTTCAATGTCTTTTCCAAATATTTTATCGTAAACTATCACAAAAATCCCACAGTAGAAAATATCACATATTTATTGCATAAACAGGGAAACTCATAATGAATCAACAGCAAAATATAGCTGCACATATATACAACTTTAAACATGTCCATGTATACAGTAGATCAAACTTTTTTTTATAAGTATAAGGGAATATAAATATCTATATATATAACCTTCATCATTTCCAGTCAGGACTACACTTGTGGAAAAGTTTTAACAATATGTTGTGTTCAGTTCCATCTAGCATTTATTTACTCACTTGGCATGATTTTATTCAAAGGGACGTACTATGTATTCAAGGTAAACTATTTTTCTGTTGATGTGTTTCCTGGAATTTTATCTCATGACCTTGGTGTTGCTAGCACTGTGGTCTACTAGATGATTAATGGAAATGGGATGTGTACCAAAAAAATGCATTGCATTATCCTCGTATAAATAACATATAAATTATTGTAAATTCAACAAGCGCATTTGGATGGCTTACTCTTTTATTGCAGTCTCCTTTGAGATACTGTAAATTATTACATAAAGAAGAATGCCTGGCAAAAATGTATTCTGTCATTATTGAGAATGTGTTCTGTGCACTACATGACACATTATTTAGATTGAAGGGTGCGTTCAGCAACAAACTGATTGCAGCAGAGAGCTATAAAGAGAGACACAGGAAGTCCTTTGTTCTGTCAGCTATCAGGTTGTACAGTATATCCTCAGCTAAATAGGTGAATAGTCTAATGTTTGTCTGTCATTTCTTCTTTTTGGACATGTTTATATGTTGCTGTTCTATGTATTAATATTGCTAGTGCTCTTTTTGTCCCATTTTTAATTATTGTAGTTTGTGTTTATTGATTTACTAATTTGTTACTTTTTTGTTGTTGTTTTATTTTTGATGTATTTGCAGTATAGTATCAATGAGAATCTTACCAATTTCTTAGCCCAGTCAGTTAAAATGCCTTAGATTCGACTTTCTAATAACTGGCTAGTCTTGTCAAGATTCCACCATGCAATTATGAGCAGAAACGCTTTTTGGCATCACAATTATACGTTTAATTACACTGGATTGCTATCAAGAAAGTGGCGCCATCCGGGAGAATCTTCCATCATCTGACGTGGCCCCAGTAATGAATGCAGTGTTTGTGGTGTCGGCCAGTTTTGGGTTGTGACACCAAAATGCCTCATAAGCATTTACGCAATAAAAGCAAGTGGAAAGTGGTGAGAATAAGGAAGGGAATTCAGTTAACACTGTCCAATTAACTTGGCCATTTGCCCTGAACAAACTGAAGCAAGATTAATTTGTTCCATTGTTATTTAATTTCTAAAGTGCTCTTTTAGACTGATAAGTTGTGTGAAACGTTGATAACAACTATGCTTTTTATTCTAAACAATCATAATTCAAATTATTGATTATATATATATATATATATATATATATATATATATATATATATATATATATATATATATATATATATATATATATATATATATATATATACACACAATATTTATATAATATTATTATTATTATTATTTTTTTTATCCATCAACGGAAACAAAAGAACAAAGAATAGCAATGTATCATAAGAGACTATGTGCCTATGTATTATTAATAAAAGTTTATATAATACACATACATTGGTGAATTTAGTTATGTTGAATTTAGTGGTATTACACAAATCATATAATAATGCACATAACACCTTCATCAATATATATGAAATATTTATACAACTAATCAAGATTCTTTGTTTTTTTGTATTTATATATTCCCACTGACTTGTACAGGCATACCATAAACCAGCCAGCATGCACTGGCCGTCTTTTCCATGCCACCGTCAGCCGGTGCTGAGCAAAAGCCTAGAAAGTGCAGGATGCTTGGATTACAGTAGATATGACAGGATCATGAGAGCATGATGGGCTTCTGCTTCAGGCTGGAAAGCAGGAAGGACAAATTGCCAGCTGAAGGCTTACATTTCATTTCAATTGAAAGAGTGTGAAGACTATTCTGCAAACATTAACTTTTTTCTTCACCTAAGAGCACTTCAACACATTGTTTGGTCCCTTGCTTCCCTGCCATGGACAGACAAATGCGCACACACCCAGTCCACAGCTCCTGCTACCTTCTGTGTGTGTGTTCCTCTAATGAGCCTTAGCACCTCACCATCACCATGGTTACCAGCATGCATTCCACCCCCTGCACACAGCAGACACACATGTACGCACACAACCCCCCATCCCCCTCCCCCCTTAAGCTCTAAGTAAGAGCTTGTATCCCCAGCAGGACAAATCTACAGCAGCCTGCCTCAGGAGACAGACTAACACTTACGTACAGCAGGTAACAACGGTTACACTTAAACTATATTGGACCCTCACACATATTATTGTTGCTTTCGACGCCCATCTGGGTAGATGAAGATAAACATTTATAACATTCAGTATATAAAATCCCCATAGCAAAATTTTATACATATGTTAAGAATATCTGCATAATGATTTTTATGTGATATTATATGTAGTAGCCATATCCTATATATAGCAGCCATATCCAATATATTTTCTTTATATATGCAACTTTATTAAAAATACATGTATACAACACGTCAGTCTTTTCTATTTACTTATATAATATCAACATGTATTGATGTACTATTTAACATGCAATACACATATGAAATTGTTCCAAATTCTTATTAGTTTCATATATATATATATATATATATATATATATATTTATATTTATATTTATATAATTTAATAAGTGCTTATATCACATTTGTGTCTGAAATATTACATTTTTCCAAACTTTCACTATTTATGATACTTGATGTCTTTTTGAATTGTGATATATTGTTACACTCATATCTAACACCATTGTTTTTGAGAATAACAATTTTTCTATGTAATATAATGCTTTGCAGCCCTGTGAGGTCACTGTGTGAACTTGAAATTGTACTTGGCAAATGTATGAACATAAATGGAAATCAATTACACTTAGTACAAGGGGTTGATAACAGTGAAGCATGGCGCAATCTCTGCATCCCTGCTACAGTTTCCTTTTTTTCCTCTCACCCTCCAATTTATTCTTTCATGAAGCATATCGATGTAACTGAAGGTCTTATTAAATCAGACAAGTTCATTTGTTTAAGTCATTTAAGCCCCACAGGTCCCTAATGGCTAATGATTTATAGCAGGAAAGAATTGGGCATTCGGGCACTTTCAGACCTGTTCGCCCTGTCGCTCTGTGGAGGTGTCACATTACTTAGGAAATTAATGCAGGAGGAAGTCACTGTTTTTGGCTTGAGAATTAATCACTAACGAGACGGAAGAGATGGAGAGAATGCTCTAGTTTTTATTCCGCTACTCAGATGCTTCGCACCCCTCTGGAACAGTGTCCGGGGTGGAATGAAAGTTCACAATGGCTACAGCCGAGAAACGTAGCGTTTGTTATAAACAAAGTGGGTTGTTAATGGAAAAGGTTCTCTTCACGCTGTATGCCTATAATACATCATACATCCTATATCCTGGGGCCACAACACATTCTTTTTAGAATGGAATGTTCCTTAGAGAATACCTACAGTATGATGAACTTATTGTTCTGGCTTCGTTCAGGAGGTCAAGGTGATGTCAGATATTAGCCTTGATCACACCTCTTGTTATTTCCATTATGCTAAGCAGCTAAGATTCAATCTCTGACTCACATGTGCAATAAGATTCTGAGCAGGGACTGCTATCTGCTAACTTAACAAACATCTATGCTTTCCTCAGAGACTGAAAGGAGTGTTTGCATTTTAAATTGCCACAGCATGTTGGTTTAGCACCGACACCTCTGAATTCCCAGATGTAATATGAAGAGAAAAAATTAAAGAAACAAATTTAATTTCATGTAATAAGCTACTCTATTACTGATGTTAGTAACCCGGGTTCTATGGAAAAAAAAAAGGCTGTGCCGACATTTCCGAAAAATGATATTTTGTTGTTTCTTGCATGTTTTGCTGTGCTCTCAGTGTGTGATTAATGCGAATCTGTCAATGTTTATTACGTTGGTAGTTGTATCACAAAATCCCAGATGAGTGGCAAGTTTAAAGCTTGCTACTTACTACCAGTCTCTGAGTTGTATATATTAAATATATATTTTTATTTTCTTATCCTGACTCGGGGTTATTAACTAAAACTAAATCAGATTTTTTTTTTTTTGCTACTTGAAACAAAAAAATTATGAATATATATATATATATATATATATATATATATATCAACCTATTAGAATACTTCAAAAGACCAATAAACAAAAAAACATTTTTAGTAAATCGTTGGCCTTCTGGAAAATTTGTTAATTTACTGTACATGTACGGTAGGGGCTCCTTTTGCTTTAATTACTGCCTCAATTCAGTGTGACATATTTTGCTTCATTTTAACTTTAAAGTTGTATTAATTTTGCTTGTTTTTATATTTTTTTCTTAATTGTTTTAGTTCATTTAGTTTGTTATTTAGTTTTAGTTTTAGTACTTTTAAGTCTTACAATTATAAATGTTGAATATATCATAAAATGAGAAATAAAAATGTTATTTATTTAGTTTTGTTTTGCAATGCATAATAACTATGAATATGGAGCTAATTATGTGATGTAAATGTCAAAGTGTATTATTATAGGTGTTTGAAGTCACACCATTGTATTGTGCAAGCAACCCTGGAGAAAGAAGGCTTTATTTATCGAAACCCGCCATCATATTCATAATTTGTTTGAAAACAAATAAAAGTTGTTGGTGTTTTACGGCCACTAGTGATAATTTCAAGTGGAAACCACAGAGATTTGTACATTTAGGTACGTTTTGAGAGTTTTGCAAAAATGTAAGCAGTTCCATGTTTTTCAAACGAGTCGGGTTAAGAGGGTTGAGGTCTATTTGCCCTGAGCAGTTTCTTTGAAGACAGATCCTCCCCACGTTACTGTCACAAATCTGTGGAGTATTAATATGAGAGGTGACATATTAGAAATGAGTGATTCTTGTAATGTGCGTACGTGATGAACGATGAAGCTCAATCAGTCATTGTGAAGTGACAAAGTCGTGGTGCTAATAGTGCAGCAGATGACAAAGCAAGCATTTTCGATGGCTTGCGGTGAGGAGTTTGTTCTGGAGTAAATATTGTGAGCTTTAGAAATGGCCTCATTATGTTGTATTGTCTGATATATCACTATTTTTGACAGCTTGTTAGTTTTCTCTTAGGATGCATTTCGGATGATAGGTATTTCTGCTCAGATGACAGTCATGTTTTCAACTTTTGATGAGAGGTATATTAACAGTGCTACAGTGTGCTCGGTGGGGGAATCTGAAGATTAGATAGAGGAGGTGATATTTCAAGAGAGCATATTTCAGGTGAAATTCTGTTACTTTCATACCACAGCATAGTGCTAGCTCATATGCTCATTTAGCTCATATGCAGGATCACAGATCTATAACTTCCCATAGTGCGCCATCATCAGAAAACTGAACGACGTCTTTTAAATGAGGATTTGTGCAAATGTGTTTTCTTGACATGTCGGCGTGAGAGTCTCTGTGGAACTTGACCAGGGATCTGTGAGTTGGAAGGACATGAATGTTTGATCAGAATGACTGGTGATGAAAACTGCATGATTCAATAGCAGCAGGAAGTATTCCTTTCTTCCCTCTTTCTTTTATGTCTCTCTTTCCCATTTCAAAAAGAAATGTGATTTTGAATGTTCTATTCATACACTGTGACATTGATACTTTTATATAAATAACACTTCTTCACACATCCATCCATAAGTCAAATTCACGCGGATGACTTATTCAAAGGGATTGTTTGCCACCTACCGTGTATTGACCCGTGTAACTGTAAGAACATACCATACAGTGTACAGCTGGCTGAGCTTTACACACAATGCATTTAATACACACACACACAAACACATAGGCACACTTATGTACACATATTTAATACAAACACTGATTGCTAAATAAATTGTGATGAGTTAAAATGTTTATTCTTTTTAACAAAGCTCTAATGTTTTGTCCCGTAACTGAACAAGGTTGGTTATTTAATATAATTACAACAAATCAATACATTTTAAGGTTTAATAATGCTGGGATTGATAATAACGAGAAATAAAATACTACATTTTGTATTTTAAGCAATTTATGTAAAAATCCACAAAGTCTTCTCATGTTGAGTATAGTAATTTCCGTTACCTTTTATATTCATAGTTTTAAAAAAATCCAGATTTGTTTGCTATAGATACTAATTTTCCTTTCGAATTGCAGTAGTCCCATTTGCGTTGGTGAACTGTGAGGAATCTTCCACATGCTAACATCACAAGTCTCTCTCACACTCCGTCAACTTACACTGTGACAGAACAATCTGAACTACAATTTGGTGTTTAGCAATGCCATCTGTCCTACTTTGTGGAAATGTGGAGATTAGAGAGGGTGAAACTGCTGTATGAAAGCCAAAGCAACAGTGCCACCTTTGGGCTTAAAGAGGAATTTGGGTAGTAGAAGAAATTCTAGTACATTTATTGTACACAGCTTGTTTCTAACAAAACTGCTCCACTGATCTGTGTTGATTGATGTATTTATTTATTTTATGACACTGTTGTCCTTGACAACTTGTACATTGTTTCCATAATCCCCTTAGAAACATTTAAATATAAACAGATTTTACATAATTGTCTAATTTGGGTAAACATCACATGAAAATGAGAGCAGTGAGTTCAATTCTGTTATTGCTTCCCAAAATGCCCTTGAAAATGCTTAAGGTTTTAAATCATAAACTGTAAGTAAAAATCTATCGCAAATCACTGAGTTCACTGTACATTTGTATCTTTCTAGAGTATATAATGCATAAAATCATTAATATATGCACTGTATTTCTTATATATATATATATATATATATATATATATGTGTGTGTGTGTGTGTGTCGGGTCAACACTTTTTTTCTGATTACTTTTTTTATCTACATAAATATTTAAAATAACGCATCCATTTGTAATGGTATCTGTTATTCAGGAAAAAGAAGATTATCTCTCTGTGAGCAGTATTTTGAGACTGGAAAGAAAATCTCAGTAAGATGGGGCAATCTGAAGCCTCAGCCACACAAGAAAGGTAGAGACATTAACAGATTGTTGTGGCTGACCTGAGAGCATAAGATGCTTACAGTGATGACATCTGATGACAAATAAAGAGAGCAGCCTAGGGCCTCTGTCTAGAACTACTGCACTCCTGCAGATTGGATGAAGTCATTTTGAATTAGAAACATATAGCACTAATATTTATTCAATGAACTCAGCATTTTGAACTTTAAACATTAAATTAAACCATACCACAATTCTTGTCTTTCCGTCCCCAATTGTAAGACCTCTTGAAATTATAATTCAGACTTTCTTATATCTTTTGAAGATGTATAAGACATTTAATGGCTTTAAATTTTATCAAACTAGATTAAAAACTGTTTAAGGACCCACGGAAATATCACATCAGGCAAGAAGGACCGTGATACATTTTGGTAGCCAAATTGGAAAAGTCAATAACCCTGGGATGTCAGACTAGTGATTTTGTGAGCCCTTGTACACACAGACACAATCGCTGCTGGAGTTAGCCATGCTAGAGCTCAAACATTGATTTCTATGTGTTTGTGAGTATGTCTGATTAACATTTTTGATTTTCTATAAGCAAAAGAAAGGGCCACCCAGTGAGTTTGTGGGGCCCTATAGTGAAATAATGGAAATGGGGATTTCTTTCTCTTTTTTTTTTTTTATTAATTACAAAAAGAAGTATCTTGTGTGCACCAAGGCTGCATTTATTTGATTAAAAATACAGTAAAAAATAATATTGATAAATATTATTACTATTTAAAAGAACTGCTCTGTATTTCAAAATATTTTAAAATGTGATTTATTCCTGTGATGGACTTTCAGTAGTCATTACTCCGGTTTTCAGCGTCATATGATCCTTCAGAAATCATTTTAATTTGCTGATTTACTGCTCCAAAAACATTTCTTAGAAATGTTGAGTACAGGGTTTTGCTGCTTGATATTTTTATGGAAAACGTGTTACAGTAATTTTCAAAAGTTTGGGGTAAGCAAAAAATAAATAAATAAGAATATATATATATATAAATCGGCAAGGGCACATTAATATCGATTGCCACTTTCTGCCATTTCTAGCATATAGCAAGTCAATGCTTTGACAAATGCATCGACTATGCAAATGCGCCACAACATTCACTGTGTTGTGTTAATCATCCTCCCTTTCCTATTATGTTTATTGTAGACCCTCTGATGGGGACACCGGCATGTTTGGGCACTATAGCTGACCACCTATATCCCCTATATTGTGTACTGGCCCAGCTGCTGAAGATCATAGCTGTGAGGTCCTGCTGATAGTGACTGGAACAACTATGATCATCAATTCTTTTTCACAAAAAAAGGTAAAGTTTTCAAAACCTGCTCCACTGTTCAGTGTAATGAGGGGAAAGGTTTTGACATCAATAATTAAATTTGTGAGGCCATTTCTGGCATCTTCACTAGGCTATATACTACAACAGTTTGTCTTCCATCAGTGTGTAACCGCATCTGTATGTTATATGTTTTCTTAGTTGCCCACCATGCACCAAAGCTTATAGCTCTTATTGAATTAATCGAAACGCAGTCATCCTCTGCCAGATACAGTAACACACTCGGACACATTTTGCACACATTCAGCAATGCTTCTGCTGAAGCTCTCACACACACATCTCCAACTTCCTTATCTAACACATCCGGAATCTCACAGCTCTCTTGCCGTCAAGGGGCACCAGCTGACATTGTGGAGCATAATCACTTTTCTCTCTCTAAATGTGACACCCAGGCATCTCCAGACGGGGCATCAACGTCACAGCTAGTCAGCAGGTTTGTGGAATATTTACTGCGGATGATGGTTCATGAAGAATACATGAAGACAGTGGAGCAGGGCTTCGTCCTTGTTGCTGGGCGAAGCCCTGCCAGGGAGGACTGACAAATTTTTCACAGGCATGCCTGGCATGAAGAGGTACGAGACCATAAATAAATAATAAAAAAATAATAACATAGTACTCACAAACATATGAATTAGATATATCAGTTTAGCATGTATAATCTTAAAACAGTTGATTTAGAATATAAGAAACTGACATAACTTTAAAAAAAATGATTTAAATTTCAAGATGAATTCCTTTGTATCAAGTGCATTAAGATAGTAAAAACTTCCAGCATGGAGAGACACAGTAATCAGTTAAGAAAACTGAAAAGATCCGTTCAGTAAGATGTCGAGTTAACTGCTATGGAGAGCTTTCCATTTGTCACGCTGTTGGTGGAACAAAATACACTACATCTTTTTCTACACTGTACTATCACTTTCACAGGTTCTCTATTTCTCTCTTTCTCTGTCTCAAGGTCTCCAGGGTCGACCTTGTTTTCTATCATACAGAACATCATAGTTTGTTTAATCTTCTATGAACCTTTCACATCAGAGGGCCCCTACAGGCAGCCTTTTCATTACACATCTAAAGACCTAGAAGGTCAACGTGTATAAGCAATTAATTACATATGCTATCAATGCTAATAATAAACACCTCAAAACAGCACTGCAGAACTCAACTGACCTCACCTTATGGTTTGTTCAAGGGCACAGAGTGAGTCAACTGGCATTCCAAGAGATGAATGGTTTGACAAAATGCCTCTGCCAGGCCAAACACACGCTACACATCCTTCAACGCACACAGGAAGCACAATTAAACAAATATATAGCTTGCCAACTGTTGCTTGACTCCAGCCTGTCTGGCATTATATAAGAGGGTGAGAGAATCCAAAAGAAGGAAAGGTAATGATAGACTTCCAACCTGTAATTAAAGTAAACGTAAAACTGTATATTGGAGTATCAGCCAAATTACTTTGCATCATTTATCATTTGCAATTCTTGAAGGAAAGTTGTTTTGAAAAATATAGACCATCCTGGGGGTCTTTTACGTTTAAAGATGCCATGTTTTTAAAAGGTGCATCTGAAGACCAGAGAACATGACATTCCATGCTGAAAACTACCTAAATTATTTAAGTAATTGTCACTTTTACATGCTATACGTTTTATTTAGTGTATATTGATTCAAATGGTTGTGTTGCCTACACTGATGAACTTTTATAAATGTTCATAATTTTTTCTCAGAAGAACAAGAAGAAGAAGTTAAAATCAGATTTCAGTAAAAGCAAAGCAAATAGCAAATCCAGCAAAGCAAACGAGCGGAAACTTCGGACAGATGTTAGTTTCTTAGACTTGAACAAATTCATTTCTGTGTTTTTTTTTTTTTTTTTTTTCATTTGTCATTTTTAGAACAACTGGGAGTGTTTTGCTTAAAGAACTGTGACTTTTTTGAGGAGGGGAGAAAGTATATTCTATAAAATGGAAACGTAGTATTAGATTTTGTCCTAAGATGCAGCAGACCAAGAGATAGAGAAGTTTTATTGTTTAATAGCTATCAGACACTTAAGGCTGGTTCACACGGCAGGATAATTAGGCCGATTTTAGCCCCGATTCACCCCTTCCGACAATCTTAGGATGCTCCGATTATCGTAAAATAATCTGATCAAATATTCCTGCCGTGTGTGGTGTGTTAAGACTGCTCTCCTCTGCTCGGAAGGACGTCGGGACCGCTCTGATCTCAAATCGGGGATATCCAACATGTTGGATTTATTTGGCCCGATTTCTTTTCGTGTGTGGTGTCCCCCGAGGACAAACGATCACGCAGCCTGTGGACTGTGGCGTGTAGCCAATCAGAAAGCGAGGTGACGAGGCGGTTAGGAAGTACCGGGAAACAAAATCATCCCCTTCTCTGTCAGAAACCTGTAAAATATAACAATACAAATATACAAGTCGATGGGCATAACTACATCCACAACTGCAGTCCACCAGAGTACATGGAAACGAATATATGAACGTTTATTTCAACGGTTATTAATCTGTGTAGTACGTAACAACATTTCTATGAGATAAAACAACAACTTACCTCCATATCATGATGTAGCATGTATAGTCCATGCTTGCGTTGTCTCCACCTCTTTGACCATCGCATTTTCTTGTTTTTCTTATGCTTTTTTTCCATTAAAAACAAAGCACAAACTATGGCCAATGCATCCTCTTCGTCCGCCATGATTGTTTACTCTGAAGTCACGTTTGATCTCGAGGGATTTTGCGAGATTTCCCGTCTGACCTGGGAATGCTCGGGAGTCAAATCGGTTCGTGTGTGATGTGTTGATTTTGTCTTGTGGCTGCTCACCACACACTGTTTGACCAAAACTGTTAGACCCGTGATTTTTTTATCGCCGTGTGTGGGGTCTCTCAGGTTTGGAAAATCGGCCGACAATTTTAAAATCGTCCCGTGTGAACCAGGCCTTACTTTGTCCATCTCTTTCCTGCATGACCATGATCTCTCTTTTACATCCTTCATATGTATTATACATCTATCACACAGTTTAAATATCTATTGTTTACACCTAAATTAAACACATTATAGATTTCATGTCTCTGCCTTAATTATATGTTTTATTGTCCCTGTTCATATTACCATTATGCAGCCTGCATTCAAACTGTGAGAAAAATGTTGTTGTTATTACTCAACAGATGGTGTTTGTCAAACCCCCATGGCTGACTCAACGGTAGTAGTAGAGAGTTCATTCTTTTTGGTATTAACTGTGAATTTTGGTGTTGCTGGTCAACAAATTATTTCATGGCAAGCAGACAGATCCCACTGCAATCTTTTATTTCCTTAGAGAAGAATAAGACCATAGCTACATGATTAGACTTTAATTTGTGTAGTGGTTTCAGTTGCTTTTAAAAAGGCTCTAGCAGACAGAAAGTCTATTGGTTAACAATTTAACAAGGGGAATATTTGCATCAAGGATTTGTAGATGTGGAATTCATATCTCGATGCCAAGCACAGTATAAACCTTTATTCAAGTAGCCTAGAGATATATCACACTCGCAATAAAAGAGGTAAATAATATATAATAATAAAGGAGTGGAAATGGAATTCTTTACTGAAAGGGTAAATACATTCATCAGTTGCTGTGTAGAGTAGCTCTACCATTTTGTAGAGGGCATTCTTGCATGACAAATGAAGGGTTTGCGTATAATAGAGCAAGTGTACTACAGCAAAGTTCAACCTCGATTATGAGGACCAGCTGTTTCTACATCCCTCATACTCAAGCAGTTTATATGTTGGTGGGCCAATCTGTGAAAACATAACATATCAGGGGCAATACATGTTAATAATCCATTCTGATTAAGTAGTTTAGCTTCTTTAAATCTGTTCACACTTTTGTCAACTGTTTCACTGTCACTCAGAGTAGAAGCGTCGAAATGTGTAGTTGAATAAAAAAAATTTGATTTGTCAAATCTGTGTAAATCCAAATCAGGTTTTTAAAAGTATGTTTACATGATAGCAATTGAAATAAAAACTGAAAAAAAAAGTCTACAGGTAACAACATTGTCAAAATGATCCCCATTCACACAGAACTGAAAAGGCTTCTATTCAGTTCCTAGGCTAGTTGTTTGCAATGTCATTTTGTAAAGAAACATTACGTGACTGCACACATGCATTCATGTAGACTGAATATGTAACACGCATATGCATGACATTCAATTCAATTCAATTCAATTCAAGTTTATTTGTATAGCGCTTTTTACAAAACAAATCGTTACAAAGCAACTTTACAGAAAATTATGTTTTTACAATATTTAGTAGTAGCTAGTAGTTTGTGCACATTTGACAGGATTTTAGAAAAAATAAAAATAATAATAATAATACAAGACGTAGTCAGCTAGACGATGAACTATCAATATTATTAATTAAGTTATTATATGATTCAGTCACACGTTTAGCAATAATTGTTAGTTCTGTTTGTTGAGCCCCGTAGTCCAGCTCTTTCAGTAATTTAGTGGGTACAGGATCTAATAAACATGTTGTTGGTTTAGATACAGTGATAAGTTTATTTAGCTCTTCCTGTCCTATGGTTGTAAAGCACTGCAGTTTATATTTGGGTGCGATGGATGAAACTGAAGTGTTAGATGTTGTAGAATCTGCATTCGCTATTGTATTTCTAATGTTATCTATTTTATCAGTGAAGAAATTCATAAAGTCATTACTATTTAACGTTGGTGGAATATTTGAATCAGGTGGCGTCTGGTAATTTGTTTACTTAGCCACTGTGCTAAATAAAAACCTTGGATTGTTTTGGTTATTTTCAATGAGTTTGTGTATATGCTCTGCCCTAGCAGTTTTTAGAGCCGGTCTATAGCAGGACGTACTGTTTTTCCATGCAATTCTAAAAACTTCTAAGTTAGTTTTTCTCCATTTGCGTTCAAGACTACGAGTTACTTTCTTGAGAGAGTGAGTATTACTGTTATACCATGGTACAGTACGTTTTTCTCTAACTTTTTTCAATTTGATTGGGGCAACAGCTTCTAATGTATTAGAGAAAATAGTGCCCATGTTGTCAGTAATTTTGTCTAATTCATGTGTATTTTTGGGTACAAATAGCAGTTGAGATAGATCAGGCAGGTTATTTGCGAATCTTTCTTTGGTGGCTGGAACAATAGTTCTGCCCAGACGGTATCGCTGCGACATATAGTTAATATCAGTTATACGCAGCATGCACGATACAAGGAAATGGTCTGTAATCTCATCACTTTGAGGTACAATATCTATTGCAGTAAGATCGATTCCATGCGATATAATTAAATCTAGTGTATGATTAAAACGATGAGTGGGCCCGGTGACATTTTGCTTGACTACAAAGGAGTTTATTAGGTCAGTAAACGCAAGTCCTAATGTATCATTTGCATTATCAACGTGAATATTAAAATCTCCCATGATTAGCGCCTTATCAACTGTAACTAGAAGGTCTGAGAGGAAATCTGCAAATTCTTTTAGGAATTCTGTATACGGCCCTGGTGGTCTATACACAGTAGCCAGAGCAAGAGATACATTAGATTTATTGTGCATGTCTGACAGAGTAACATTTAGCATTAGTATTTCAAAAGAGTTAAACCTGTATCCTGTTTTCTGGGTAACATTGAGAATATCACTATATATTGTTGCAACACTCCCGCCACGACCAGTCTGACTGGGCTCATGCTTATAACAGTAGTTTGGTGGAGTAGACTCATTTAGACCAAAATAATCATTTGGTTTTAGCCAGGTTTCAGTCAAGCAGAGTAAATCAAAACTATTATCTGTGATCATTTCATTTACAATAACTGCTTTTGGTGTGCTTAAACTTAAAATTTTTTTTTTTTTTTCATTTACTTTACATTTTTTCTGGTTTAATTACGATAAGATTTTTTCTAGATCCTACATTATATTTATATTTATATTTTGACCTCACTATTCATCATAATGGTTATTTGAGAATTGTCTTACTAGTCAAATGGAGCGAAGTGTCCTGGAGATGTTGTCAGAGAGAAGCTCCGCTCCAATTCTGCTGGGGTGTAATCCATCAGCGCGAAACAGTCTAGGACGCTCCCAGAAAAGATTCCAGTTATTAACAAATAGCAGTTTCTGTTCTTTACACCATGACAACAACCATTCATTTAAAGCAAAAAGTCTACTGAACCTTTCATGTCCTCGTCGATACGTGGGCAGTGGTCCTGACACGACGATCGTCGCCGCGGGCGTCGTGCTGCGAACCGTCTCGATCAGGCTCCTGAAGTCCCTCTTCAGTCATGACCTTACAAATTTGCATTTTCATAGTATACACAGAGATGATAATGGTTTCTTTTCCAAAAACTTGCACTTTGAAACCTGTTTTTAAAAGTTTGTGTTTCTGGTCCCTAACATGCCATTGTCATGTAAATGAATGACCAAAACTGATAAAAACGTTTCCTGAACAGTGTCTTCTATTGGCAAATATGTAGTCCTGCTCCAACCTCACACTATTGGTTAAGATGTTCAAAATTTATGCTTCTTAATGAATCGGTTAAAAGTCTTTGGTCACACTTCACTTTTCATTCCACTGACTTCCATTCATTGCGTGCTAATGTGAGACACTGGAAATGCAAGTTAAGGTTTGATGAACTACAGAAAAAAAAGAGCCTACAGGAAACGATCACTTAAAAATCCCAACCCGATCTCACGGCAATTCATACATATTTTACAAGGTGGCGTATTCGTGCGAATTCGTACGACCACACTCGTACAATTTCATACGATTTTGTCTAAATCATACATATTTTACGAGTTGCACAATTCGTATGAATTTGCACGAATGACCTACACCTAACCCCTCCCCTAAACCTAACCGTTAGACAAATCATATAAAATCGTATGAGTGAGGCTGTACAAATTCATACGAATAAGCCACCTCGTAAAATATGTACGAATTGGTAGTGAGATAGCGTTGAAAATCCTCAACACTGTCTGGAAAGCGCAAACAATATATACAATGTATAGTGAGCCATGACGTCAATAAAATTATACTGTAAATCTATTTATTTGAAATTGTTGCTCGATGACAGCAGTTACCATACATGGCATATTATAGACTGTGTTTATCAAAGGACAGAGGGCAATGACCTTTGAAATGGCTGTGATAATTTGAAACAACGTCAGAACAAACTATTTTATTTATTTCCTTTTCCTCAAACATCTTGTTCGTAATTGTTTTATCATTACTGCATCTTGTTGTTTAATGAACTGATCTAAATGTTAATGACATCCCTCAATAAATATTTAATCTGTCCACAGCATGCTCCTTCACCTTGCCAAGACTCAAGGCAGGAGTCTTTTAACTTAGCCTGTTGATATCTGCCATGTTTTCTGCTTGTAATTTATTCCGCTGTATATTAATTAGTCCCATTAGTACAGCGCAAGCTTGTTCTGATGATTACTTTGAGATTGGATATGAAGGGAAGCAATGCATTATCAACCTTAATTAACCGACTTGAAAATTCATAAGTGTTGTTTATTTGAGTATGATGCTTGGGCATTATTATGTTCCTGTTATTGCAAGGTTATGAGATTGTAAATGATTGTGGTGCTTTTCTTTTGCCTTTGTCCTCTCCTTTCTGTGCAGTTGGGATATTTTCCAATGTTACTGGGCTAGACGTTCACGTTGTGTCTGTGTGGTCACCCTTTTCTTAATATAGTAACCTCTGATGCAGCTGCCCTATTTTACTTGGATTTACTTGGAGCTTCTCTCTTATTAATCCCCATGCCGTGACTCCATGTTTCACTCTAGATTGTGAAATTACAGTAACATTTTCTGTAACTCAGAATGCTGTTTCATATTATTGCTTTAAAATAGCTAAAGCTGCCATTTTTAGGTGACAAAGTGATAAAACCTCACACATGGATGTATAGCTACATGAGCATATGCCTTTGAGACGTGTTATTCACATTTTTAAAGGATAATTGCACCCTAAAATAGCTGATTTCTCATTTCTCTTTCACTCTCTCTTTTGCGTCACTTTCCCTTTGCTTTAATCTGACCATAATAAAGCAATGTGGCGACATTTATAGAATCTTGAAATGTTATACATGTAAGCCAAATGGGTCGTTGCACAGCATTATAACACAACCCTTGGGTAAGGTTAATTAAAACAACTTTAAATTAACCTATTGTCATGGCTGAGTGCTTTCCTCTGTTATTAACAATAGAGAGGTGGACACAGCTAGTTTGTGGAGACATTTGACACCCATACAAGAACCTAGAAGTGTATTTGGTTACTGAAGCTGAAAAGCAGCATTTATTACCAAATCAGATGTGGTCAATGTTTAGAATTTAGAATAATTCAGACATTTTAATATACAGTATATAATCTTGAAATGTTTTGTATCTGAATGAATGTATTAGGGCTGTGCAAAAAATCGAATGCGTTTTTCATGCGCATCTCATCAGTAAAGACGCTCCTGTAATTAGAAGTATATCTCCAGCAAGTGCGTTCAGATCAGGGTTGCCAGGTTTTCACACAGGGCCGGCGCTAGCAATTTGGGTGCCCTAAGCACAAATGCTTGGCGGTGCCAAGAAATAACTACCATTCAGAATTTCTAATGAATAATTGGAACTGAACAATGTAAACACAGAAAGTTAAAAGTGCAAAAAAATAAAAATAAAAATAACAGTATAAGTGTATGATTTTTATGAAGTATTTTAAACTGCAAATAACCATGCATAACTGTACAGTAGAAATTACTCAACAGAGGGACTACATCTCTATAAAGAGACCATTCTGCTATTCTATAGAACTATATTAAAAAATTTCACTACCATCAGTTGTCAGAGGCCCTACAGAGGCACACGCCTACACTTCCTAGCTGCAAAATCAGCTATCAGCAGTGTTGGGAACGTTACTTTAAAAAAGTAATTAGTTATAGTTACTCACTACTTGTTCCAAAAAGTAACTGAGTTAGTAACTGAATTACTCTATAATAAAAGTAACTCGTTACCAAGGAAAGTAACTATTTGCGTTACTTTAAAAAAAAAAAAATTGCTATATGTCAAAGAATTTGTACTTTTTTTTTTTGCAGTTTTCACAAGTCAGTTGAAATGAGTAGAACAGACAGGTACACTGCACTTCAAGTATTATATTTGTAAGGTGTTTTTTTGGCCACTAGCTTTGTAGATGCGTGTCACACATTACATGTACACATTACATGCACGTTCTTGCCTTTGACCACAATGAATTTGAAGTAGTGCTTATATCTTCACCTTGAAAATGCCAACTTTTCATCGGATTGCTTCTTTTAAAACTTACATTTTTATTTAAAACATTGTCTTACCTGCAAGCGACGCGTGAGTATCACCCCGCTGTCTCTTCTTTTTTCCGCCCCCGACTCTTGGTGCCTTTTCGAGGCCATGTCTGAGGTCAGTGTCTGCCAAATTTGACATTGATTGAGGCATAATCGAACAGACCACTGGGAGGTGGGGAAGGGGGGGCACCAGAGGGAGGCACAGAGATTCACCTTTTTCTCGACTAATTTGGTCTAGGCCTATATTACTTTTGTATTGCTTTTGTATATTTACATGCTTTTAGAAATATTTTATTTGTTATTTATACTAGCTGCCTATTGTGATGATTTTTTCATGACCCAGATTTTTTGGTGGCCCCCCAAGCACTTGGTGCCCTACGCGCAGTGCGTGATGTGCGTGTGCGGAGCGCCGGCCCCGTTTTCACAACAAATCCTGCCCAGTTGCTTCTTAAAACTAGTCCAAAACTAGCCCAATCGTGCTTCCACTTATACAAATTGCTTAATGGGGTTAAAGTATAAATCTTTTGGAAGGGTTGCCTTGGTAAAATTTGCATTTTAGGGGCTAAATATCACGTTATTGGTATTGGGATTGCTTCAAACTGCGGACATGAAAAACAATCGCAGACTTGGCAACACTGGTACAGGTGGAGCGGCAGTTACTACACAGAGCCGTAGTCTACCGACAACTAACACAAAATCGTTTTTAAAATCGACAAAGAATCGCCTGCGATTTTAACATCGATTTTGTGTAGATTGTCAGTGAATTACGGCTCGGTGTAGTAGATGCCAACCAGTGTTGCCAAGTCTGTGGTTGTATTTCATGTCTGCGGGTGGAAGCGACCCCAACACAAATAACGTGGTATTTAGCCCCTAAAATGCGAATTTTACCAAGGCAACCCTGCTAAAAAACGTATATTTTAACCCCCGGGAAGCAATTTTTATCGGGGAATCTCCTGGAAGCACGATTGGGCTAGTTTTGTACTAGTTTTGAGAAGCAACTGGGCAGGATTTGTTGTGAAAACCTAGCAACCCTGATCTTAACGCCCGTGCTGGAGATATACTTCTAATTACAGGAGCGTCTTTACTGATGAGATGTTCATGAAAATCGCATTCAATTTTTTGCACAGCCCTAGAATGTATCATCTCACAAAAGCTGTATTTATTTGATCAAAACTAGAGTAAAAAAAAAAAAAAAGTGAAAAAGTATTACAGTTTAAAATAACTGTTTTCTACATGAATATATTGTAAAATGTAATTTATTTCTGTGATAACATGCTGAATTTTTAGCATCATTACTCCAGTCTTCAGTACCACATGATCCTTCAGAAATCATTGATATGCAGATGTGCTACTCAAGAAAAAAAATCTTACTTTAATGTAATTTAATTATTTATTGTATTTTTGATAAAATGAATGCAACCTTGGTAAGCAGAAGAGAAATTCAAAAACATTCGTAAAATGTATTTGTATCCCAAACATTTGACCAGTAAGAGGATAAATAAAAAAAAACATTGGTTTAAAAATGATCTCACATCATCTCTCCTCAATTTTAAACCAATCTTTCTTTTTTTAAAAAGCATTGAAATAAACTTAGAAGCTTGGCATCAAATTGTTTGTGCAGTCATCCATGATGCTTCTGGCCTCTGCAATGGTCTTTTGCTCCCAAAACCAGTCATATAATGAAACCGAGGTGAGAGGTTGTTACACAAAGCTCTAAAATTCACTGAAATTCACAAAATTCAATCACGTAATACTGTCCATCCTGAGGTTAGTCTGTCACTGCCACAAGAAAAAGTATACCATCGTAATTGACAAAAAGTAAAAAAAAAAAAAAAAAAAAAAAAGAGTATTGGCACTTTGTATTTAAAGAATAACTACACCCAAGAATAAGACACCCAAAGCACTGATTTTTATGATTTACCATATTTATTCTGCTTAGAAATCATGCCAGAAAGCCCATTATTATAAAACAATATTGTTTGTGCATGTTTTCCTGAATGGTGAGTTTGAATTGCAAAATGTTTTCACTTGAGAAGACTATGGAGCAAGCTGTAATAGGCCGTGGATGTAGATGTATGTTGAAGCATTGATCTCAGAGCCATCTGACATGCTCTAGAGTTGCCTGGTCTTGAAATAGTCTTACACATTCATGACCCCTTATAACTGAGCATATTTGGTGTCAACACAATTGCTCTGACCTCTACAAATAGTTTTTCCAGTAAGCTGGATGACTGAAAGTTCACAGTTCCAGTACTTCTACAATTGTGCTAAAAAAATAAAATAAATAAATAACATTGAAGATTGTGACATGGAATTTTGCATGCTGGGAGATACAAATTGTATTTTATTTTATTTTTTTTGACAAATGTGTTGTTATCATACATTTTAGAGTGTGATCTGCTGTTTTGTGTAGTAGCTATTATATGTCCTTTATTGGTTTTGTCTATTTAAAACAGATCATTTTTTGAAAATACAGTATTTATTTAGCAACTTTTGACAGCAACTTCATTTTTACATACTGTATCATTGAACATGGCACTAAACTCATATTAGTGATGCTTTTAATACCTGAATGACACATAATTACAGAATTGGAAGATGAAACACTTTTCAGATAATCACCATGTGCTACACTTGGTTACATAATTGCTCGTTTATTTTAGTGGATTTTGTATGTTGTTTCTTTCAAATATGAAAAATGTGCTTTTAGCAGATAGTTAATTTAGTCAAATGGAATAAAAAAAAAAGCTTTAATTTTCATTTCAACCTGGTTCAAGGACTGATGATGACAATCGCTGTAAAATTGTTTCTTTTCTAAAGCCATGAAAGGGTTTTATTATAGGACATGCAGGGAAGATTGGATTTCTTTTCTTTTTTTTTTTTTTTGTACTCTAGGCTGAATTGGTTAAACAGTAAGATGTTGTAGTCTTAGTGGAAGTGGTCAAATCTTTCAAGAAAAAAAAATGCTAACTTCATTCCTTTCTTTCATTTATTAGCCTGCTCCTGTAAAACATATACATCTAACATATAATCATATAAACATATAAACTTATAATCCATTGCACAGGTGATTTAAAAATGATGAATCTGTCAATGAGTTCTATTGTGAGGCCTTCAGTGAGTGCAGCAAATTTATTTTGCGTTACTTTTTTTACCTTTGAATTGAATTATTGACTGTATTTTGTAAATCTATAAGGACCTCAAGTATTTAGATATTAGATATCTGACTGCTTCAGTAACCATATAACTTACTGGTATTTTTAAAGTCATGGTTTAAATTGTTGAAGAAATAATTGACTCTCCCTGGGGCCATCCAAGATGTAGATTGTTTCTTTATTGTTTCTTAATTTAGCATTACATCACTTGCTCACCAGTGGATCATCTGCAGTGAATGGATGCTGTCAGAATAAGAGTCCAAACTGCTCATAAAAACATCACAATAATCCCACAATATTCTGAAAATGGGAGGAGGATGATAATTGATTTCAGTTCATGTCTCAGAATGTGTATTTTTTTGTTTGCAATTTCACCTCTGTAATACCATAACATATTAATAATTTGGAAAGCACCGCTTTTCCGTCACAACTGTGCCGTATCTACTGATGTAATTACAACTGCTAAATTATAGAGAAGGGGAGGGGGAGGACGGGGGGGGGGGGGGGGGGGGAGCTGAGCTCTCATGCCTTCGCTGGTAAAAAAAAAAACCAACAACAAAAAAAAATATTAGCAAATCAGCATCGAGTCTTAAAGGGTAAGTTCACCCAAAATGAAAATTATGTCATTAATGACTCACCCTCATGTCGTTCATTTTTGGAACACAGTTTAAGATATTTTAGATTTAGTCCGAGAGCATTCTGTCTCTCCATTGAAAATGTAAGGTATACTGTCCATGTCCAGAAAGGTAATAAAAACATCTTCAAAGTAGTCCATGTGACATTACAGGGTCAGTTAGAATTTGTTGAAGCATCGAAAATACATTTTGGTCCAAAAATTATGACTTTATTCAGCATTGTCTTCTCTTCCGGGTCTGTTGTGAGCGCGTTCAAAACACTGGAGTGTAGTGATGTCCGGTTCGCAAAACAATCATTTTATTTAACCGGTTCTTCTTGAACCAGTTCACCAAATCGAACCGATTAGCTGATGATACTGCACATGCGTGATTCAGCATGAAGCAGATTGACACACAGAGCGTCTGAACCGAACTGGTTCTTTTGGTGATTGATTCTGAACTAATTATGTGCTAATGTTATGAGCACGTGTAAACTGAAGGCTTAAATGAAGGGCAATTTTCGCCAATGATGTCATTACGTCGAGCGCAAAAGAACTGGTGAACCGTTTTCTTCAACCGGCTTATTGAATCGAACTCTCCGGAAGAACAGGTTCATGGAAAAGAACAGAAGTTCTCATTACTACTGGTGATACGAAAACCGATGCTACCAGTTCTTAAATTGAAAATGAGTCGATCTTTTGATCGTTATCTGGCTCGGCTCGGTGTCCATCTTCAGTTCTCTCTTCACAGCAGTTCATTCAGGGTACTGTTTGAGTAAATTAATTACTCCGGGATATTGGTTTGTTTTAACTCAGATGGAGTCTCAGCCACGTTTAAAAAAAGTTAACAGCTTAACTAATTTGTGGATTAATGCTAATTGAATAACGGGAACTGTTTCAACAATTCAGTTCGATTTGGTGAACTGGTTCAAACGGTTCACTAAGAAGAACCGGTTAAATTGAATGATTCGTTCGTGAACCGGATATCACTACTTGTGATATCACTGCAGTGTTGTGAACGCACTCACAACAGACTCGGAACAGAAGACAATGCTGAATAAAATCGTAGGTTTTATTATTTTTGGACCGAAATGTATTTTCCATGCTTCAACAAATTCTAACTGACCCGCTGATGTCACATGGACTACTTTGATGATGTTTTTATTACCTTTCTGGACATGGACAGTATACCATACATACATTTTCAATGGAGGGACAGAAAGCTCTTGGACTAAATCTAAAATATCTTAAACTGTGTTCCGAAGATGAACCGAGGTCTTACGGGTTAGGAACGACATGAAGGTGAATCATTAATACCTAGGTGAAGTTGGCACCCCATAAAAATAAATAACCAAAACGATGACATTCATTTATGCTATTTTTGTGCTGATTTGTGCAGCAAAAAATGAACGTTTGTGCTGGTTTGGTTTTGAGATATTAAACATTATCTTTTTGACCATGTGACATCACTCTCTACCCCATGTTGCCAAAATCGCTCCAAACAAGCGCAGTTTGTCTGTGCTCAATTTGTGCCCCTTTATGCCATTAAATCAAACACTGTATCTATTTTCCTTCCGTAGATATAACCAAAATATTTTCAGAGGCCGTGACATCACTGTAAAATTATATTATCGTGTTGTACAGGTATGTGTCTTTTTCTTTACTTTTTCCAAAATTTAAAAGCAACCAAAAGGCCATTTTAAAGTGGTTAAGCAAATAATAAAAATAAATGGCACGGATTCCAGACCAATACAATTAGTGTGCCTCCTCTTTTTAAAACCCACGAGCCGCCACTGCCTTCAAAATGTTGCTTCCTGCTAAAATATGAGTCTATCCAAAATGTAGCATTCACCTGGTGAAACAGTCATCTCATCTGAATCAGGAGAGAAATATGCACATATCATGCAATTTTACAAACAAAAACGTTTTTATCAAATGTGTCTGTGGATGTTGATGTGAGAGAGCAACAAGGATGGACTTTTTTAACTAGAGAAGTTATAAATATTAAACAGTTTATTCAAAATAGATCATTATAGATTATGGAATTGGAATGGATTTATTTCTTACAAGCATGCAACTTTGATTGACAATAATTGATCGACTAAAGCCTTGTTGTGTATTATGATGAAAATTACAGTATGTCAGCTGTTTGGGCATTCATTCTGATGGCACCCATTCACTGCAGATGATCCTTTCGGGAGCAAGTGATGCAAAGCTAAATTTTTCCAAATCTGTTCTGATGAAGAAACAAACTCACGTGCATCTTGGATAGCCTGAGGTTGAATACATTTTCAGCAAATGTTCATTTTTGGTTGAATTATTCTTTTAAACATCTCATAAATCTCCTCATGCTGTAATAAGATGTGAAATAAAACATAAATTTTCATTGTCAAACATGCCTTTATTATTATTATAAAAAAAAAAAAAAAAAAAAAAGTTAATGTTACCAAATCCCAGGAATTACATTATTGAAGACTTGTAGTGCCATTAACAATCTTTGATTTTCAGGAAGTGTATTGATTGCAATGTTTAGAATCTTAATTTGTATTCTGTATTAAAAGCTTGTCTAATCGATATTAAATTCAGTCACAGTGGGTACATTATTAGCAAACAAAAAACATTATGTTGAACAAGCAGGACAAAAGTTGCAGTTTTTACTTCTGATTTATTTTGCAGAACATCGTGCATACATAATTCACAAGGCTGTGCTGCATGGCTTCTGTATTTTGTTTGATCAGCATGGCTTAATCTTAACTGTCATGCCATAAAGCACGAAGAAGATATTGTCAAGCTTCTTCACACTTGTGTTTTGTGCTGTCTACACCACAAAGGGTACTATTATTTTCATGCTTTCATTGGTGAATGTAGAGAGAGATTCCAGTGAGCTAGGTAATCGAGTGAAGAGGGAATGCTGTCTAATATTCCAATGCAGCAGCAGCAGCCCACACATTTTCCAATTGTTCATATATCTAACAGTGAGCTATAAAAGGTCATATCAAGTTCTTCATAACAAGAGCCAGAGGACATAACTATGTCACTTCTTAAAGTTTCCTTCCACCACAACAGTACAGAGACAAATTAAGCTGCTGTCAGAAACCTTTTCTGTGCAACTTATTTATAGCCCTACATAAAACAGTACAATTAGAAGCATATATTACACTGTAGCACCTTAAAACTTCAGTTCTTATTGTCTGACTTTACTGAGGATCACTTTAATAGATACTCCTAAATTTTTTAGCACTGCAGGGAAAACAAGCTGATGTAGCAATTAGCCAGTGGCTTCATTAGCACAGTTAGAATTCATGTATTTAAACAAGCATGAGATAACAATGAGCTGCTCTGTTTCTGTAATTAGCTATTTTAAATCATGAAACTGGCCTAAAGACAATATGCAATTGCAGCTATATGCAGTATAGCTAAAATACTTTTTTTTTTTCTCTTCATGTGAGTTATAATTAAGCCAAAGGAAAAGATGTCTTTGAAGCCCTGAGTGAACCTCTAGAAAATTGCCTAGACGTCCTCATAGCTACTTCACAGTGTGGTAGAAATGTAATAACTTTTAAAGTAAATTTTCTAACAACATGGCCCTTTAAAAATGGAAGAGTGGATTGTTGCATTTGCATTTTTGCATCATAACTATGAGTCTTTGATTTGGTAAAGAGATTTGGAGACCCTTAATATTTATATATATATATATATATATATATATATATATATATATATATATATATATATATATATATATATATATATATATATATATATATATAGTGAGAGCAGCTGAGAAGATCATTGGTGTCCCTCTCCCCTCCCTCCAGGACATTTTTGGAACCCGTCTCACCGTAAAGCCCTCTGCATTGCAGGTGATCCCACCCATCTGTCTTACAGCTTCTTCAGTCTGGGTGGAGACTATGGAGTCTCCAGGCCAGGACCAGCACACTGAAGGACAGCTTCATCCATCAGGCTGTCAGGAAGCTGAACTCACTCCTGAACTTGCACCCCCGTCCCTCTTCTGCCCCAGACACCACTAAACTATGAACCCCACCGCCCCAGATCCCACATCCCCAGGTCCTTCCACCACCCCCTCCCACTAACATACTATGACATGAACCAGTCACTTTATGCAGCATTGGTCTGCGGGTTGATGGAACTGAAGTCATTCTAATACTTTTTCAGTCATTTAAATAAAATAACTGCTCTTGAACCCTTTGACACTTTAATCAGACAGAATAAGCTTTTTTTGCAAAAATCTTTTTATCTGCACTGTTTGTTCACTTCACTGATTTGCACTCTATCTGCCATGTGCCTTGCGCTGCTTTATTTAACTTGATTTTTTATTTTATTTCATTATATGTCTCTTTTATATTGCCTTATTGTATAGCTGTATCTTATATTTTATATTTGATCTAGATTTTTAGGCTCTACTGTTAGTGTTATCTGTCTATTTTTTATGTTATTAAATAAATACAATTGTCCGGAAGTATATACTACAAATCTATTATTTATCTTGCTGAGTTCTTTAATGACAAAGGCTTAAAACAATAAGCATGGTAAATCATATTGTATGACAAAATATTAATAATGCCCCAATATTAGTAATGAATAAATTGTTTATAAATGAACAACAATCTCATCATAGAAGAGGGCATTCAACGCTTTAAATATACTTTATGTATTTGCATTTAATTAATTTATCTATTTTTGTAATAAATGAAAAGATAAATAAGCACCGCCACTGACCCACTTAGGATAAACCAATTCTCTTGGCTAAGCAAGCACTATACTACTAATAATAAAAAATATGGTGAGAAGATGAGTGACGAGTGGTAGCGGTATGCTGTTGTTCGAGGAGGAGCAAACTCAGAAAGCAGAGCATGAACTGTCAAACTGTCACAGCAGTCCTTGTCTGGACTGCTGCAGATTGTCTTTTACTTTAAATATGGATGACAAGCTTGACTTGTCACAGTTTAAAGATTCTGATAATAAGGCTTTATTTAATCTCTTACGACAGATTGTTTTCAAGGGCTCATCACCCTGCAGCAGTATTCTTAACCTGTCGCAGAGACTAAGGAGATTCACAACCACCTCTTTGCCTTCACTCGGGTGTTAAAATGATTCTTCGAACCGCTGTTTAAACAAAGGGAGGGAATGACAGATTTATGAGCCAGCTGAGGCCTGGTTGAGAGGAATAATGGACAAAAGGGATATAATGATGAATGCATCATTATAACTTTGTTACACAAAGTAGATGGAACAAAAAAAGGAATCCATTACATGAGTCAACTTGGGAAACCATTATATTGTTTAAGGTAATGCAATCATACATACACTCTTAAAAAAAAGGGTACAGCAGAGTGTTCTCTCTCTCTCTCTCTCTCTCTCTCTCTCTCTCTCTCTCTCTCTTCACATTCATGCCATGGAAGAACTATTTTGGCTTCCCCAAATAATCTTTCAGTGAGCAGTTCTTAAAAGAACTGTTTTTGTCTTAGTGTTAAGAACATTTTAATAATCTCAAAATTATATTTCCACTATAAAAACCATTTGTACATTGGAAAGGTTACATGGATGTCAAAGGTTGTTCACTGAATTATAGATGCTGTACAGAACCTTTTATTTTTAGTGTAGTCCAGGTAATATACATAGGACAGATAGAGATTTTTCTATAAGACTCAAGTTTCTCAAGACTCATCTTCAGGATATCATTTATATTGAGAAGTTTATGTTGAGGCTGATGTCTCAAACTTCATACCTGTCTATGGCTTAAGCTCATCACTGGTGTTAGAACATGGAATCTAGAGATAACCACCACATACTCCTCTGCAACCTCATAGGATTAATTTGTAATTGCTATTCAACCTATTAAACAGTCCTCAGAGCTCTAATAACATCCCTAATATAATTTAATAAGGGAACAGTCCAGCAGTATCTGCTTAGGAAATATCTTTTCAAAAATAACCCAGAATTATGTCTTAAACAAGTAACAGCTTAAAGACTCCGAACATGTCTGCAGGACATGAAACGAGAGCACAGAACCAGCATCACAAGGGAGGGTTGGATGGTGGAGGTCAGCTTGTAAACCTACTAGTGCAGTGAGGCAGAAAGGTAAGTGCTCCTTTTATGCCTTGCCGAGATGTGATTGGCTAAAACATTCCTTTAGGACATGTTAAATATGGGTTGTATTCTTAAAAGAAAATATTTACAAAAGAAATGAAAGATTAGACCACAGTACATTTCCATTATTTTCTTGAAATGGCTATTTATCCTAAAGGCAGTGGTGGACGAACTACACAAATCAAGTACTTGAGTAAAAGTACAGATACGTATAGTAAAATATTACTCCAGTAATAGTACTCCTTTTTCAATTTTACTCAAGTGAAAGTACAAAAGTACTCATTTTTTTATGTACTTAAGTAAAAAAGTACTGAAAGATAGATGTTTGCAATTTTATATATAGGCTACTTAATTTAATTTTTTATTAGCATATATATATTTTAATAATCCTACTGCTCAAAATACCTGGGATTTTTTTTCCAAAATAACCACTATATGGAGTCAAGATATATTTTTGTTGTTGATATGGACTACACTGATGAGAGTGATGTTAACTGTGAAGCTTACACTGTGATGTACCTGAGAGAAAACAGATACTCGTCTAGTTAATCCAAACAATATAACATGTTGATAAACAATATAAAAACAGACGTCACATAGGACATGCTAGCATTTTAATAAAACTGTTAATATTACGGCAGTGGGGAATTTGAACATGCACGAGTTATTTTATTGAATCTGTGTTAGTTTAAGGTTTTTTTTTTTATTTTATTTTTTTTACCTAGAACACAGAGACGCTGATTGATGTGTCTGCATCGTCTGCACTCGAGCATTTCAATGGTTTTAAACAGATCACTTTTTACAGCGGATTTAGTTCACAAACAACTGACAATTTTGACCTAAATATGATTTTCAGTTACAATAATTAATCCTAAATTTCGACATTAATAACTTACTTTTAGCAACATCAGACGCACGCGCGCTCACAAGATCTCCCGGTTCTTACTTCTGGAGACTCGCACTAAACGGTTCATTTGAATCAGTGAGTGGTCGACTACAGAACAGCTTGCAATCCATAGACAGTAGGCTGCAATCGGATCATTCTAGTTCGTAAACGAATCGTTTGGTGCGATTTGCGATCAGATTTAAACGTTTATTTTGAAAAGACTCAGTTCGTTCATGATGAATCAGACACCGCTTCTGCGTATCGGAGCAGGTGATATATTATAGGGAGTAACGATATGTTTTATGAAATGTAGTGAAGTTAAAAGTGCGGTTTTATGCTTTGAAATGTAGTGAAGTAAAAGTAAAAGTTACTCAAAATAAAACTACTCCAGTAAAGTACGGATACTTGAAAAATGTACTTAAATACAGTAACGAAGTAAAGCTACTCCATTACTGTCCACCACTGCCTAAAGGTGCCATAGAATGCAAAAATCACTTTAATAAGGTGTTTAACACAGTTGTTTGGACGCAGTGTGTGAAAACAACCAGCATATAATGGTAAAAATACACTCACTCCCATAAAATCATAAACAGTCTCCACACAAGCAGTTCCAGACAATGACAAAATAGACAAAATATGCATCACGCATCATTTTTTGTTTTCCAAAAGAGCTTCTTGGCTCTCTGTAAGGCTAAAGTTGAATTGATTGAATATGAATGTGGTAGTTAAAAAATGCATTCGGAAGCAATGTGTGAGGTCAGTAACACAGTCACCACCAGTTAACTGTAACACCAGTATGCCTGCAAGCATGAGCTCTTGAAGCTCCACACTCTTCTGAGGAGGGAGCATGGTTGCCAGGTTTTCGCAACAAAACCCTCCCAATTGCCACTCAAAACTAGCCCAATCAGGGAGTTTCCATGGTACAAATTGCATTCTGGAGGGTAAATTTCACATTATTGTGAACTGTGTTAAAGTAGCCCAATTCTGAGGAAAAATGGCCGACTTGGCAACACTGGAAAGGAGGCAGAAGCACCAGCTCATTTATATTTAAAGGGGACATACACAAACAGAGTGTTTTGGCTCACACCCTAAAAGTTGCAATTTCAAGAAGCTATAAAAAAAGGGGCCATTTCACAAGGCCATTGTAAAAAATAAATAAATAAATTAATTAATTAATTAAGAAACAAATTATGTTCAATCATTGCAAACCTGTATTTTAAATCAGTGTCAGTGTCACATTATTGCTTTAAATTTGGCTAAAAAGCACAATGTTGGTCTAATCTGAAATAATTTCCGTTATGCTCATAGAGAAACACACTCGCAGATCAGTGACCTTCCTCACAGGCAAGTTTTTTGCAGAGCTCTCGATATGGTTGAATCATGCTCCATAATCCCTTTCAGCTATTGAACTCTGTTGGCCCCTGAAAGTGACTATTGGCCTCTCTGAGGCTTTTCACAAGTTTGCTCTACAGGGAACTTTCTCTAGAAAACATCCAGGACATATATTGTGATTTTTTTTATATTTTTTTTATATGGATTTTCTAATAACTTTCCTGGCTAGTAATACTAGTAATCTGACTAGCAAATATTTCTGACTAACTTTGGAAGCATTTCTTGCTGATTCCGGCAAACTGTTTTCCCATTTATCAGGCAAGGTAAAACAATTTTAATAATAATAATAATCCTCAGAAAATTGTATTAGTTTACTTAAGGGAACACTCAACTATTTTTGAAAATGGGCTAATTTTCCAACTCCCCTAGAGTTAAACAGTGTTTTACCGTTTTCAAATCCATTCAGCCGATCTCCGGGTCTGGCGGTAGTACTTTAAGTGTAGCTTAGAGTAGTAGCTAAAGAGTTTCAATATTTTTTTCTATTTAAAACATGACTCTTTTGTAGTTACATCATGTAGCAAGACAGATGGAAAATGAAAAGTTGTGATTTTCTAGGCCGATATGGTTAGGAACTGTACTCTCATTCCGGCGTAATATGCAAGAGCATATGCAAGAGCTGATTTTGTATTGCCAGTTGTAGAGTCATATAGAAGTGTACCAGAAATGCATCAGCTTTATAATACTTCAAAAAGTTGGACATTTTTCACATCGTTGCCATGCCTGAAGACAGATCATTGTTCCTAGTGTGCAACACGCAGATGTCATTGCTGCTCTGTTGGAGTCCATCAAAGTGAAGGGAGAACATCTCCAAGCTTTCTGATCAGAGAAGACAAGCCTGGCAGGGGATATACCCTCATATCATCATCCGCACAAAGAGGATGATGGTGAAGTGTGAAAGACAGGATTTTACCTCTTTTCATTATGAAGAGACTATAAACAAATCATTTGGTGGAATTGGGTTTGTCTGCAAGTTTTCTGCTACAGGTGGAAGAAAGAAAGGGAGAGCGAACTAATTTATGCAAAAATAAAGTGTTAGGCCTTTATCAGTGATTTTATGCTAATTGACTCAATTCAAACATTTCAGCATTCAGTTTGCATTCTCCTGCTGTAGTTGGTTAATTAGCAAACTTCAGTATTAGCTAAACAGTTTCTGAAAGGCATTTGTGATAAATTCTCAAGTTGTCCACTGTTATGGGAAGCCTATGTGACGGCTATTCTATTAAACAGGGTTTCTCAGCCAGTTGTTCCCAAACCCTTAGGGGCTGTGATGGACCTGCAGGGGGTTTGTGAAATTCTGATAAGCCATCTGTGCACTGTCGAGTGAAAGCAGCTCTGTGGCAGCTCCAGATTTTGCAGACTCTACAAATTAGGCAGCTTCAGTATGTAAAGCTGCACAAAAGGCACTCTAAAATATGCCAAATCATATTTGACAAGCTTCTTCCCTGAGTGTCAGAGTTGTCTATGATGCGCCATTGGCTCCGTCTAAAAGAAATGGCACATCAGAGCAACTTTGAACTTTTATCATGACACTCATATGTGACCCTGGACCACAAAACTAGTCTTAAGTCGCTGTGGTGTATTTTTATCAATAGCCAAAAAATAGCCAATTTTTCTTTTATGGCAAAAATTATTAGGATATTAAGTAAAGATCATGTTCCATAAAGATGTTCAAATAGTTGTATCTCGGCCAAATATTGTCCATCCTAATAAACTATAGATCAGTGGAAAACCTGTTTATTCAGCTTTCAGATTACATATAAATCAATGCCAATGCCAAATTAAATTAAAACATTCTACATACTGTAATAACACAACATTTTAATATAGTATCATTTTAAATTATGAGTAAAGTGATTATGCTAGGCTGTGAAATTCATTATATTTATACTGAACCAAAAATATTGGGAACCTCTGCTGTAAAATATTCTCCACATTTAATATATCCCCTTAAGGTGGTGCTGGCTGAAATAAATAAAAAAATTAATAAAGTGTAAAAATCAACGTGTATATATTAATAGCTTTCAGAACCTTCAGATAATGTTCTCACAATGCTGTGGCAATAGTGCCATCCTTAAGAGCTGGGTGTATGGATTAGAAATGGAGAGAAAAATAAGGAGATTATATATATATATATATATATATATATATATATATATATATATATATATACAAACACATTTTAAAGTGTAATTAATTGTATGTTTATTTTTAATTTAAATGTCCCAGAAGAGCTGTTTCCAGTGATTTATTTTTTTGTGTTTTTTTTTTTTTGTTTTGTTTGTTTGTTTTTGTTTGTTTGTTTTTGTTTTTAAGACTGCAAGGGATTTTTCTGTTCATCACACATGTGTCATACAGTACAATAGCAGTGCTTTTATAATTGGCATACCGATTATTGCCAGCTATTGAAATACACTTTAATTCATATGTTGTTTTCTGTGGTCTTTTTAATTGGTTCTATCATTGGTTTATTTTTAACTCCCTAAAACACATCTTTTGATCTCCAAATCATTGAATGCTGCATTTCTTCTGAAACCAAGCCGATTTATTTGGATGTATTGCCATTAACACCCAGCTATTAACATTCACCCTCATTCACTTTTCTGTTCCTGTATGCAGAATAAAAAGCAGTCACCGCAAACCTGAATATTTCTCGTTCCCACTGCATCTTTCTTGACCCTGTTTAATTCTCTCTCTCTCTGTGTTTTTTGGCCACGTGGGACCACCATTCCTCTGATTATTCAGCAATTAGTTGGCTGTCTTCATCGGCCATGGAGTACTGAGCTAGTTAGAGACAGTTGCCTTGTAGCCTATTCTTCATGTTCTCAGTAGGTTTCTGGTAATTATTTTTGAGTTTTCAGTTCAGTAGTGGGGGAAAAAAAGGTGCACAGAAATATGCAGCTTCCAGGAAACCACTAAAGGGAAACTGAGCTTCAAATTTAAAAAAAAAAAAAAAAAAGTTGAAATCACCAGATAATTAATATTAAATATCATATTAATATTAAGTAGTATGAATTAATTCAGTGAGGAACAGGAATTTGTAACAGTGTTTTTCACAGTTCATAGATATTATGTGACATGTCTGGTAATGCCATGGACTGGTTGAATCTGCTCAGCCTCTGGCCATTAGGGGCAGTTTGGCATAGCAGGTTTTTATCCTGCTCAATTTCTGATGCAGGGATAGACAGATGTATTACCAGCCCGAGTCTCCACAGAGAACTTTTGGATCTTTTAGTAATTGCTATAACTTCCCATGTGGTCATACAAAATGCTGTGCTTCCATGCTGCAGATCATGACAAACGCAAAACACTCTGAACTGGCAGAAAACTCAATTCCCTGTAATGCCATGTACACAGACATTATCAGAATGAATATCTGGCACTCTAAGTAACCACTGTACCCAAATTAGTTAGAATTGTAGTAAACTGTTCAAATAGATTGAATCCAATGATCTCATGGGATGTGTAAACATATCCATCAAATGAATGAAACAAATTAAATAACAGAGTGCCTTTTCATACTGATAAAAGACTTGGCAAAAGCTTGGCTAAACACATAAAATGACATATGAGTGTCATTTAATTTTGTGTCGTGCCAAGCATTGTCAACAACACCAAATGCCATTTTATGATGTGCCTAAAACCGTGCGTACGGCACCTGCCCACACCTAAATGACAACATCAGGATTTCCAGACCAGCATTATGAACTAGGGACACAAAACATGTTACCTTAGTTTCTACTCTAAAGCAGCCATATTTGTCCATGTGTAACAGAATAAAAGTTTTAATTAAAAAAAATAATAATAATTAAGTTTGCGGAGAGTTATTGCATATGTCCATACAGCATATGTTTGGTACCATGGACGTTTTTTGTTGTTGCCGTTGTCAAAATTTACCAAAGAAAAAATAAAATAAAATAAATAAATGGTGGTCTATGGAACTCAAAGATTGCTTTATAGCAGCATTCATAATGATAATTAGTTAATTAATAACAATGCTCTTTTAATCTAATTAAATTGATTAATTCAAGTAAATTGATCAATAGTGACAGTAAAGAAACACTTATACTGTAAATAGGGTTCAATAAATAAAACAAATATTTAAATAGTGTTAAAAACAACTTCTATTAATCAAACAATACTGGAAAAAAATGCATCACTGTCTCCAGATTACTATTATTGTTTTTTTCATATTATTATTTTTAATATTAATACATTTACAGGCTAACATTTTTTATCTAACATGTGTTCCTTGGAAATTGAACCCACAACCTTTTGCGCTGCTATGCAATGCTCTACCACTGAGCCACAGGAACACTATAACATACTGTAGTACATAATAATAATTAATAATATTGATACTAATATGTATTGATCAATAAATCTGCATATTCAAATGCTTTCTGAAGAACCACATGACATTGACGACTGGAATAAGGGCTGCTATTTACGATCAAAGATCAAATAAACTTAATTCAAATATGAAATATGGGAAATATGTCCAATGGAACACAAAATGTAAAATTTTTGGTTATATTACTTTAAGTACTCAAGGAATGCATTCTAGAGTGTCATGTTTGTGGAAATGTGGCTATGTATCTGAAAAATATCCATAAATCTGTGTTTTTCAGACTTCCTAGTAAAGCCATAGTCAAATCTCCCTGTGTGGTTTGTATCCTTTAGATCCTGTGTGTACAGAACCAGAGTGGTTGCATCTTAAGGATATTATATTGTGGTATGATTGTAATTTCACTCTAATACTACTCTCCAGTCCCCCTTTTAAAGCAGCGTGAAGTTGACTTGAGACATTCTGGATTGCAACCTTATTGGAATATCATCCATTGTGGAAGATGTGTGAGTGAAATCTCAGGATCATGAGAGTCTCTGAGTGAAATGGCTCCCATCTATACCATTTACCTCACTGTCTGAAGTGGCAGTCTTGCTCCAAATCAACTGTGAAATTGTATTTGAAAGACATTAAACTGGTACTGTTACACTATAGGAGTTTGCTCACAGAGCCTAATCTTATTTTCAGTTGTATCCCACTACTTCAACGTGAACCACTGCAACACTGAAGACGCCAAGCAGCCCACATATATAACGAAATGTTGAGCATAATTAGCTCATCATAATTAACTCTTCTGTACTAGATGCAAGCCTTAATCTACTTACACTATGCTATTCTACTCTATACTGTACAATAAACACTATTTAATTAGATTAGAAGGGTCGAAACAAACTGCTGTATAATTTACTACACGCTTTGCATCATCTCCTGTGGAAAAGAACATGCTAATCTTTAAAATCAATCATGGCTCATCAGGCTTATGCATTTCCTGGGAGAGAGGGCAGAAAATAAACTAACATAAATAAAACACCAGCAGTAGAATTTGTCTTTGAAATAAAACTTCAAATGCATTAAGAAGTTCCCTGGCAAAGGCCAGTTTTGATGTCTTAAATTAAATTGCCAAGGCAATTGTACGGATAAAAGTTGATTAGGAGCTTTAATAATGAGCTGGCCATTGATGATATTGGGAGCTAAAAACATCAATTGGGATGAGTATCGTTTTAGTAGTCTTGAGTAGGGCCGTCACTAGGAATTCTGGGCCCTGTGCACTAAATTTGCTATGGGGAACCTAAAAAAAAAATCACATTCTGTGTGTGGGTGGTTTCATGATCACAAAATCTAATTTAGTATGTTAGCGGTTGCAATATCACCCCCCCCCCCCATCCATAGCTTGTTTGCCATGCAAGCCATTTTAAAGCAGCTCTAACAAAATCATGCTAGAATACTTTTGTAAAAAAAAAAAAAAGAACAAAAAAAAAAGCCTGTATGTAGTTAAGTTTACTTCACTTCTCAGTTGACTGAAACAAGCATCCTTTCTTCCAAACACAAAAGTCTCATCTGCAAAAGTGTCAAATAGCAGCCCTAGCCACTTTAGCAGTGGTCAAAAAATATATATATGTTTAACACGTGTATACATAGTATAGTTTGTAGTGCACACATAAATACTACTGCATTTGCACAGACAGAGAGTCAATTAGAGTCTGTTTTTAGTGCTATTTCTGTTCCAGAAACCTGACATAATGGCACATTCATTATTATGTTACAAATCCTGTTCCATCTTCAATCTAAAGGACACAGAAAGATATCAGTGGAAGCCATACACTGTATTTGGCAAATCATTTATTTATCTGTCATCAGATAGACTGCATGTCCCTGTCAGCTTTACTCTCAGGGGTATACAGTATACACATCTGATCAGTTCACTGTGGATGAAAAGCAGGTGTATTTTTATATACAGTGGGTACGGAAAGTATTCAGACTCACTTACATTTTTCACTCTTTGTTATATTGCAGACTTTTGCTAAAATAATTTAAGTTATTTTTTTCCCCTCATTAATGTACACACAGCACCCCATATTGACAGAAAAACACAGAATTGTTTACATTTTTGCACATTTATTAAAAAAAGAAAAAGTGAAATATCACATTGTCCTTAGTATTCAGACCCTTTGCTGTGACACTCATATATTTAACTCAGGTGCTGTCCATTTGTTCTGATCATCCTTGAGCTGGTTCTACACCTTCATTTGAGTCCAGCTGTGTTTGATTATACTGATTGGATTTGATTAGGAAAGCCACACACATGTCTATATAAGACCTTACAGCTCACAGTGCATGTCAGAGAAAATGAGAATCATGAGATCAATGGAACTGCCTGAAGACAGAATTGTGGCAAGGCACAGATCTGGCCATGGTTACAAAAAAAACCTTAAGATTCTGATGCACTTAAAAAATTCTGATACACTTAAGAAAAACTTGTTGCATCTTTCCCAAAAAGACTCATGGCTGTAGATCAAAAGGGTGCTTCTACTAAATTCTGAGCAAAGGGTCTGAATACTTAGGACCATGTGATATTTCAGTTTTTCTTTTTTAATAAATGTGCAAAAATGTTTTTTTCTGTCAATATGGGGTGCTATGTGTACATTAATTAGAAAAAAAAAAGAACTTAAATTATTTTAGCAAATGGCTGCAATAGAGTGAAAAATTAAAGGGGTTCTGAATACTTTGCGTACCCACTGTGTGGGTGTGTGTGTATATATATATATATATACCCTCATGAAACAAAAATATATTGCAGTATATTGGAAAATATCATGTAATATATTAGGCATATATTCTTATATATATTTAATTTTTCCAATATATTTTAATATATTCAAAGCGGCAATCATTTGTATATTTTGCAATATATTATATAATATATGTATCATCAATATATTATTAAATGTATTCAAACATATAAAATATTAGAAAACAAAAAGGGAAAATAATATATTACAATATATCACAATATATTTTAAGAAATATATTGGTAATTAAAGCTGCAAGCAGCGATGAACGGGCCCTCGCACCCGGGCTCACCGCCATTGTGTGGCTTTAGTAAAAAGGTGAACATTGAGAAATATGCATTTAATGTCCTAAATATAAGTGGAATATATCAAAGTATATCCCATATATGTGCCAATCTTACCGTTGCCAGCAGGTGGCGCTATCATTATAATGGAATATTGGCCTTCAGATGTGTTCAGGCCAGGACATTTATCAAACATGTGAAGTTTGGGGAAGATTGAACATTTTATGCTTGAATTACAACAACTTCTCTTGCTGTGGCAAGACATCAAATTTTGTCATAGCGCCATGGAAACCCCCTTTAACAAAAACTCAAGATCTTCAAAAGTTAATATTGCACAGGCCTTTAGATTAGACTGACCACAAAATATATGTTAATCTCAAAAAAATTATAGGAGTAGTTTGTCGCAGCGTAAAACATGTCACTTCCTGTTGCCAATAGGTGGCGCTATGACTATAACTGAATGTGGGCATGTAGATCTGTTAAGGGCAGAAATTTTATCTAACATGTGAAGTTTGGGGCAGATTGGACATTTTATGTCTGAGTTACAGCAACTTCCTTTTCCATGGCGAAACATCGAAATTTGTCAGGCCGCCATGGACACACCCTTTAACGAAATCTAAAGATCTTCGCAATTTAAGATCGCAAAAGGCTTTAGATTACACTGACCAAGTTTGGTTTTGATCTGAATAAATCTCTAGGAGGAGTTCATCAAAGTCCAACCCCTGAAAATGGCCAAAACAACACTAATTTTGCAGAGAAAATTCTAAATAACTGACTTCCTGTTGGGATTCGGATTTCGTACCAAGAGACTTTTTCGTAGATATTGGTGTGTTACATGTGTGTACCGATTTTTGTACATGTACGTGAAACATAGCTCGAGGCGCACTCCGTTTAAAGTGTATACGCACTCCGTTGAAATTGTATAGGTGGCGCTATCGAGCCAGTTTGCCACACTCTATGGAATATTGGCCTTCAGATCTGTTTAGGCCAGGACCCTTTACACACAAGTGAAGTTTGGGCAAGATTGGACATTTTATGCCTGAGTTATAACATCTTTTATTCCCATGGCGAGACATCGAACTTCATCACAGCGCCATGGACACACCTTTTAACAAAAACTCAAGATCTTCACAACTAAACATCACACAGGTCTTTAGATTAGACTGACCACAAAAAAGACACTGATGTCATAAAATTTCTAGGAGTAGTTTGTCGCAGTGTAAAATATGTAACTTCCTGTTGCCAATAGGTGGCGCTATGACTATAACTGAATATTGGCATGTAGATCTGTTCAGGTCAAGAGTCTTATCCAACATGTGAAGTTTGGGGCAGATTGGACATTGTATGTCTGAGTTACAGCAACTTCCTTTTTTATGGCGAAACATCGAAATTTGTCAGGCCGCCATGGACACGCCCTTTAACGAAACCTCAAGTCCTTCGCAATTTATTATCGCAAAGGGCTTTAGATTACATTGACCAAGTTTGGTGTTGATCTGAATAAATCTCTAGGAGGAGTTCGTTAAAGTACAACCCCTGAAAATGGCAAAAAAACCACCAATTTTGAAGGGAAAATGCAAAATAACTGACTTCCTGTTGGGATCCGGATTTCGTACCAAGAGACTTCTTTGTAGGTATTGTAGTGTTACATGTGTGTACCAATTTTTGTACATGTACGTGAAACATAGCTCGAGGCGCACTCCGTTGAAAGTGTATAGGTGGCGCTATAGAGCCATTCTGCCACACCCGGTGGAATATTGGCCTGCAGATCTGTTCAGGCCAGGACTCTTATCACACATGTGAAGTTTGGGGAAGATCGGACATTTTATGCCTGAGTTATAACATCTTTTATTCTCATGGCGAGACATCGAACTTCGTCGCGGCGCCATGAACAAGCCATTTAACGAAAACTCAAGATCTTCACAACTGAACATCGCACAGGCCTTTAGATTAGACTGACCACAAAAAAGACATTGATGTCATAAAATTTCTAGGAGTAGTTCGTCGCAGCGTAAAATATGTCACTTCCTGTTGCCAATAGGTGGCGCTATGAATATAACTGAATATGGGCATGTCAATCTGTTCAGCTTCGGAGTCTCATCAAACATGTGAAGTTTGGGGCAGATTGGTCATTGTATGTCTGAGTTATAGCAACTTCATTTTTCATGGCGAATCATCGAAATTCGCCAGGCCGCCACGGACACGCCCTTCAACGAAAACTCAAGATCTTCGCAATTTAACATCGCAAAGGCCTTTAGATTAGGTATACCAAATTTGGTGATGATTTGAAGAACTCTCTAGGAGGAGTTCGTTAAAATACAACACATGGAAATGACTAAAATTACACAAAATTTGCTCATAATATTAAAAATAACCGACTTCCTGTTGGGTTTAGAATTTCACTCCAAGAGTCTTTTTTGTAGGTATTGGTGTGTTACATATGTGTGCCAATTTTCGTGCATGTACGTGGAACATAGCTGGAAGGCTGTTGATTTTCTTGGTATAGGTGGCGCTGTCGAGCCATTTTGCCACACCCTCTTCTGAATCCTATATCAGACGAAAATTTTCACCAGGTTTGACGCGTGTGCAAAGTTTCATGACTTTTTGAGCATGTTAAAGCCCTCAAAAATGCGATTCATTCGGGAGAAGAAGAAGAAGAATAATAATTAAAGCTGCAAGCAGCGATGAACGGGCCCTCGCACCCGGGCTCACCGCCATCGTGTGGCTTTGGTAAAAAGGTAAACGTTGAGAAATATGCATTTAAACTCATAAACATAAGTGCAATATATCAAAGTTTATTCCATATGTGTGCCAATCTTCCTGTTGCCAGCAGGTGGAGCTATCTTTATAATGGAATATTGGCCTTCAGATGTGTTCAAGCCAGGACCCTTATCACACATGTGAAGTTTGGGCAAGATCGGACATTTTATGCCTGAGTTAAAACATCTTTTATTCCCATGGTGAGACATCAAACTTCGTCATGGCGTCATGGACACGCCTTTTAACAAAAACTCAAGATCTTCACAACTAAACATCACACAGGTCTTTAGATTAGACTGACCACAAAAAAAGACATTAATGTCATAAAATTTCTAGGAGTAGTTTGTCACAGTGTAAAATATGTAACTTCCTGTTGCCAATAGGTGGCGCTATGACTTTAACTGAATATTGGCATGTAGATCTGTTCAGGTCAAGAGTCTTATCAAACATGTGAAGTTTGGGGCAGATTGGACATTGTATGTCTGAGTTATGGCACCATCATTTTTCATGGCGAATCATCAAAATTTGTCAGGCCGCCATGGACACGCCCTTTAACAAAACCTCAATTCCTTCGCAATTTAACATCACAAAGGGCTTTAGATTACACTGACCAAGTTTGGTGTTGATCTGAATAAATCTCTAGGAGGAGTTTGTTAAAATACAACCCCTGAAAATGACAAAAACAACACCAATTTTGCAGGGGAAATTAAAAATAACCGACTTCCTGTTGGGATTCGGATTTCGTACCAAGAGACTTTTTTGTAGCTATTGGTGTGTTACATATGTTTACCGATTTTCGTACATGTACATGACATGTAGCTCGAGGCGCACTCCATTGAAAATGTATAGGTGGCGCTATCGAGCCATTTTGCCACACCGAATGGAATATTAGCCTCCAGATGTTTGCAGGTCAGTACTCTTATCAAACATGTGAAGTTTGGGCAAGATCTGATATTTTATGCCTGAGTTACAACAACTTCTACTCCCATGGCGAGACATCGAACTTTGACATGACGCCATGGACACGCCCTTTAACGAAAATTCAAGATCTTCACAATTTAACATCGTACAGGCCTTTAGATTAGACTGACCACAAAAAAGACATTGATGTCATAAAATTTCTAGGAGTAGTTCTTCGCAGCGTAAAATATGACACTTCCTGTTGCCAATAGGTGGCGCTATGAATATAACTGAATATGGGCATGTCAATCTATTCAGTTTCAGAGTCTTATCAACCATGTGAAGTTTGGGGCAGATTGGACATTGTATGTCTGAGTTATAGCAACTTCATTTTTCATGGCGAATCATCGAAATTCGCCAGGCCGCCACTGACACGCCCTTCGACGAAAACTCAAAAGCTTCGCAATTTAACATCGCAAAGGCCTTTAGATTAGGCATACCAAATTTGGTGTTGATCTGAATGAATCTCTTGGAGGAGTTCGTTAAAATACAACGCATGGAAATGACAAAAATGACACAAAATTTGCTCATAATATTAGAAATAACCGACTTCCTGTTGGGTTTCGGATTTTGCTCCAAGAGACTTTTTTGTAGGTATTAGAGAGTTACATGAGTATACCGATTTTCATACATGTACATGAAACGTAGCTCGAGGCGCACACCGTTGAACGTGTATAGGTGGCGCTGTTGAGCCATTTTGCCACACCCACTTCTGAAACCCACATCAGACATAAATTTTCGCCAGTTCTGAGGTGTGTGCAAAGTTTCATGACTTTTTGAGTATGTTTAGGCCCTCAAAAATGCGATTCATTTTGGAGAAGTATAATAATAATAATAATAATAATAATAAACGGAGCAATTCCAAGAGGGTCCTCACACCATCGGTGCTCGGGCCCTAATTAAAGCTGCAAGCAGCGATGAACGGGCCCTCGCACCCGGGCTCACCGCCATCGTGTGGCTTTAGTAAAAAGGTGAACGTTGAGAAATATGCATTTAATGTCCTAAATATAAGTGGAATATATCAAAGTATATCCCATATACGTGCCAATCTTACCGTTGGCAGCAGGTGGCGCTATCATTATAATGGAATATTGGCCTTCAGATGTGTTCAGGCAAGGACTCTTATCAAACAAGTGAAGTTTGGGGAAGATTGAACATTTTATGCTTGAGTTACAACAACTTCTCTTGCTGTGGCAAGACATCAAATTTTGTCAGGTCGCCATGGAAACGCCCTTTAACAAAAACTCA